>NW_027414831.1:0-26887 GCF_964106895.1 Numenius arquata
GTAGGGTTCCGTAGGGGCCTGTGGTGTTCCCTAGGGGCCTGTAGAGTCTCGTACAGTTCCGTAGGGTCCTGTAGGTTTCCATAAGCGCCCGCAGAGCTCTGAAGGGGCCCGTACTGTTCCATAAGGATCCATAGGGTTCCGTAGAGCTTCGTAGGTTCCCTAGAGGCCTCTGGAGTACCGCAGGAGCCAGTAGTGTTCCGTAGGGTCCTCTAGGGTTGAGTAAGTGCCCGCAGGAGTCTGTAGGAATCCGTGGGATTCTGTAAGGTTCTGGAGGGTTCTGCAGGGTTCCGTAGGGGCCCGTAGAGTTCCGTAGTGGCTGGTAAAGTTCCCTAGGGCCCTGTACCGTTCCGTAACTGCCTGCAAGGGTCTTTAGGCTTCCGTAGGGGCTGGTAGGGTTCCATAAAGTTCCGTGGGTTCCTGCAGAGTTCTGCAAGTGCCCGCAAGGGCCTGTAGGGGCCCACAGTGTTTCTGCCAGGTTCCGTAGAGTTCCGTAGGGGCCATATTTTTCTGTAGTGGCTGGTAGTATTCAGTAGGGGTCTGTAGGGTTCCGTAGGCGCCTGCAGTGTTCTGTAGGAGCCCATAGGGTTTTAGTGAGGTTCCGTTGTGTTGCTAAGGGTCTTGTAGAGTGCTGTCGGGTCCTGGAGTATTCTGTAGGGTTCCAGAGGGGCTGGTAGGGTTCCGTCGAAATCTATAGGGTTCCCTAGGGGCCCATAGAGTCCCATAGATTTCCGTAGGGGCCTGTAGGGTTGTGTAAGTGCCCGCAGAAGTCTGTAGGAGTCTGTGGGATTCTGTAAGGTTCCGGAGGGTTCTGCAGGGTTCCGTAGGGACCCGTAGAGTTCCGTAGTGGCTGGTAAAGTTCCGTAGGGCCCTGTGGGGTTCTGTATGGACCTGTAGGGTTCCGTAGGGGCCTGCAGGGTTCCGTAAGTGCCCGCAGCTGTCTGTAGGGTTCCATAGGGGTCTGTAGGGTTCCGTAGGCACCTGCAGTGTTCTGTAGGAGCCCATAGGGTTTTAGTGAGGTTCCGTTGTGTTGCTAAGGGTCTTGTAGAGTGCTGTCGGGTCCTGGAATATTCTGTAGGGTTCCAGAGGGCCTCGTAGGGTTCCGTCGAAATCTATAGGGTTCCCTAGGGGCCCATAGAGTCCCGTAGATTTCCGTAGGGACCTGTAGGGTTCCGTAAGTGCCCGCAGGTGTCTGTAGGGTTCCGTAGGGGTCTGTAGGGTTCCTTAGGCACCTGCAGTGTTCTGTAGGAGCCCATAGGGTTTTAGTGAGGTTCCGTTGTGTTGCTAAGGGTCTTGTAGAGTGCTGTCGGGTCCTGGAGTATTCTGTAGGGTTCCAGAGGGCCTCGTAGGGTTCCATCGAAATCTATAGGGTTCCCTAGGGGCCCATAGAGTCCCGTAGATTTCCGTAGGGACCTGTAGGGTTCTGTAAGTGCCCGCAGAAGTCTGTAGGAGTCTGTGGGATTCTGTAAGGTTCTGGAGGGTTCTGCAGGGTTCCATAGGGACCCGTAGAGTTCCGTAGTGACTGGTAAAGTTCCGTAGGGCCCTGTGGGGTTCTGTATGGACCTGTAGGGTTCCGTAGGGGCCTGCAGGGTTCCGTAAGTGCCTGCAGGTGTCTGTAGGGTTCCGTAGGGGTCTGTAGGGTTCCGTAGGCACCTGCAGTGTTCTGTAGGAGCCCATAGGGTTTTAGTGAGGTTCCGTTGTGTTGCTAAGGGTCTTGTAGAGTGCTGTCACGTCCTGGAGTATTCTGTAGGGTTCCAGAGGGGCTGGTAGGGTTCCGTCGAAATCTGAAGGGTTCCCTAGGGGCCCATAGAGTCCCGTAGATTTCCGTAGGGACCTGTAGGGTTGTGTAAGTGCCCGCAGAAGTCTGTAGGAGTCTGTGGGATTCTGTAAGGTTCTGGAGGGTTCTGCAGGGTTCCGTAGGGACCCGTAGAGTTCCATAGTGGCTGGTAAAGTTCCGTAGGGCCCTGTGGGGTTCTGTATGGACCTGTAGGCTTCCGTAGGGGCCTGCAGGGTTCCGTAAGTGCCCGCAGGTGTCTGTAGGGTTCCGTAGGGGTCTGTAGGGTTCCGTAGGCACCTGCAGTGTTCTGTAGGAGCCCATAGGGTTTTAGTGAGGTTCCGTTGTGTTGCTAAGGGTCTTGTAGAGTGCTGTCGGGTCCTGGAGTATTCTGTAGGGTTCCAGAGGGGCTGGTAGGGTTCCGTCGAAATCTGAAGGGTTCCCTAGGGGCCCGTAGAGTCCCGTAGATTTCCGTAGGGGCCTGTAGGGTTGTGTAAGTGCCCGCAGGGGTTGGTAGGAGCTTGTAGGGTGCCATATGTTTCCGGAGGGTTGTGTAGGGTTCCGTAGGGGCCTGTGGTGTTCCCTAGGGGCCTGTAGAGTCTCGTACAGTTCCGTAGGGTCCTGTAGGTTTCCATAAGCACCCGCAGAGGTCTGAAGGGGCCCGTACTGTTCCGTAAGGATCCATAGGGTTCCGTAGAGCTTCGTAGGTTCCCTAGAGGCCTCTGGAGTACCGCAGGAGCCAGTAGTGTTCCGTAGGGTCCTCTAGGGTTGAGTAAGTGCCCGCAGGAGTCTGTAGGAATCCATGGGATTCTGTAAGGTTCTGGAGGGTTCTGCAGGGTTCCGTAGGGGCCCGTAGAGTTCCGTAGTGGCTGGTAAAGTTCCCTAGGGCCCTGTACCGTTCCGTAACTGCCTGCAAGGGTCTTTAGGCTTCCGTAGGGGCTGGTAGGGTTCCATAAAGTTCCGTGGGTTCCTGCAGAGTTCTGCAAGTGCCCGCAAGGGCCTGTAGGGGCCCACAGTGTTTCTGCCAGGTTCCGTAGAGTTCCGTAGGGGCCATATTTTTATGTAGTGGCTGGTAGTATTCAGTAGGGGTCTGTAGGGTTCCGTAGGCGCCTGCAGTGTTCTGTAGGAGCCCATAGGGTTTTAGTGAGGTTCCGTTGTGTTGCTAAGGGTCTTGTAGAGTGCTGTCGGGTCCTGGAGTATTCTGTAGGGTTCCAGAGGGCCTCGTAGGGTTCCATCGAAATCTATAGGGTTCCCTAGGGGCCCATAGAGTCCCGTAGATTTCCGTAGGGACCTGTAGGGTTCCGTAAGTGCCCGCAGGTGTCTGTAGGGTTCCGTAGGGGTCTGTAGGGTTCCGTAGGCACCTGCAGTGTTCTGTAGGAGCCCATAGGGTTTTAGTGAGGTTCCGTTGTGTTGCTAAGGGTCTTGTAGAGTGCTGTCGCGTCCTGGAGTATTCTGTAGGGTTCCAGAGGGGCTGGTAGGGTTCCGTCGAAATCTATAGGGTTCCCTAGGGGCCCACAGAGTCCCATAGATTTCCGTAGGGGCCTGTAGGGTTGTGTAAGTGCCCGCAGAAGTCTGTAGGAGTCTGTGGGATTCTGTAAGGTTCCGGAGGGTTCTGCAGGGTTCCGTAGGGACCCGTAGAGTTCCGTAGTGGCTGGTAAAGTTCCGTAGGGCCCTGTGGGGTTCTGTATGGACCTGTAGGGTTCCGTAGGGGCCTGCAGGGTTCCGTAAGTGCCCGCAGGTGTCTGTAGGGTTCCATAGGGGTCTGTAGGGTTCCGTAGGCACCTGCAGTGTTCTGTAGGAGGCCATAGGGTTTTAGTGAGGTTCCGTTGTGTTGCTAAGGGTCTTGTAGAGTGCTGTCGGGTCCTGGAGTATTCTGTAGGGTTCCAGAGGGCCTCGTAGGGTTCCGTCGAAATCTGAAGGGTTCCCTAGGGGCCCGTAGAGTCCCGTAGATTTCCGTAGGGGCCTGTAGGGTTATGTAAGTGCCCGCAGGGGTTGGTAGGAGCTTGTAGGGTGCCATATGTTTCCGGAGGGTTGTGTAGGGTTCCGTAGGGGCCTGTGGTGTTCCCTAGGGGCCTGTAGAGTCTTGTACAGTTCCGTAGGGTCCTGTAGGTTTCCATAAGCGCCCACAGAGGTCTGAAGGGGCCCGTACTGTTCCGTAAGGATCCATAGGGTTCCGTAGAGCTTTGTAGGTTCCCTAGAGGCCTCTGGAGTACCGCAGGAGCCAGTAGTGTTCCGTAGGGTCCTCTAGGGTTGAGTAAGTGCCCGCAGGAGTCTGTAGGAATCCGTGGGATTCTGTAAGGTTCTGGAGGGTTCTGCAGGGTTCCGTAGGGGCCCGTAGAGTTCCGTAGTGGCTGGTAAAGTTCCCTAGGGCCCTGTACCGTTCCGTAACTGCCTGCAAGGGTCTTTAGGCTTCCGTAGGGGCTGGTAGGGTTCCATAAAGTTCCGTGGGTTCCTGCAGAGTTCTGCAAGTGCCCGCAAGGGCCTGTAGGGGCCCACAGTGTTTCTGCCAGGTTCCGTAGAGTTCCGTAGGGGCCATATTTTTCTGTAGTGGCTGGTAGTATTCAGTAGGGGTCTGTAGGGTTCCGTAGGCGCCTGCAGTGTTCTGTAGGAGCCCATAGGGTTTTAGTGAGGTTCCGTTGTGTTGCTAAGGGTCTTGTAGAGTGCTGTCGGGTCCTGGAGTATTCTGTAGGGTTCCAGAGGGCCTCGTAGGGTTCCATCGAAATCTATAGGGTTCCCTAGGGGCCCATAGAGTCCCGTAGATTTCCGTAGGGACCTGTAGGGTTCCGTAAGTGCCCGCAGGTGTCTGTAGGGTTCCGTAGGGGTCTGTAGGGTTCCGTAGGCACCTGCAGTGTTCTGTAGGAGCCCATAGGGTTTTAGTGAGGTTCCGTTGTGTTGCTAAGGGTCTTGTAGAGTGCTGTTGCGTCCTGGAGTATTCTGTAGGGTTCCAGAGGGGCTGGTAGGGTTCCGTCGAAATCTATAGGGTTCCCTAGGGGCCCACAGAGTCCCATAGATTTCCGTAGGGGCCTGTAGGGTTGTGTAAGTGCCCGCAGAAGTCTGTAGGAGTCTGTGGGATTCTGTAAGGTTCCGGAGGGTTCTGCAGGGTTCCGTAGGGACCCGTAGAGTTCCGTAGTGGCTGGTAAAGTTCCGTAGGGCCCTGTGGGGTTCTGTATGGACCTGTAGGGTTCCGTAGGGGCCTGCAGGGTTCCGTAAGTGCCCGCAGGTGTCTGTAGGGTTCCGTAGGGGTCTGTAGGGTTCCGTAGGCACCTGCAGTGTTCTGTAGGAGCCCATAGGGTTTTAGTGAGGTTCCGTTGTGTTGCTAAGGGTCTTGTAGAGTGCTGTCGGGTCCTGGAGTATTCTGTAGGGTTCCAGAGGGCCTCGTAGGGTTCCGTCGAAATCTGAAGGGTTCCCTAGGGGCCCGTAGAGTCCCGTAGATTTCCGTAGGGACCTGTAGGGTTCCGTAAGTGCCCGCAGGTGTCTGTAGGGTTCCGTAGGGGTCTGTAGGGTTCCGTAGGCACCTGCAGTGTTCTGTAGGAGCCCATAGGGTTTTAGTGAGGTTCCGTTGTGTTGCTAAGGGTCTTGTAGAGTGCTGTCGCGTCCTGGAGTATTCTGTAGGGTTCCAGAGGGGCTGGTAGGGTTCCGTCGAAATCTATAGGGTTCCCTAGGGGCCCACAGAGTCCCATAGATTTCCGTAGGGGCCTGTAGGGTTGTGTAAGTGCCCGCAGAAGTCTGTAGGAGTCTGTGGGATTCTGTAAGGTTCCGGAGGGTTCTGCAGGGTTCCGTAGGGACCCGTAGAGTTCCGTAGTGGCTGGTAAAGTTCCGTAGGGCCCTGTGGGGTTCTGTATGGACCTGTAGGGTTCCGTAGGGGCCTGCAGGGTTCCGTAAGTGCCCGCAGGTGTCTGTAGGGTTCCATAGGGGTCTGTAGGGTTCCGTAGGCACCTGCAGTGTTCTGTAGGAGGCCATAGGGTTTTAGTGAGGTTCCGTTGTGTTGCTAAGGGTCTTGTAGAGTGCTGTCGGGTCCTGGAGTATTCTGTAGGGTTCCAGAGGGGCTCGTAGGGTTCCGTCGAAATCTGAAGGGTTCCCTAGGGGCCCGTAGAGTCCCGTAGATTTCCGTAGGGGCCTGTAGGGTTATGTAAGTGCCCGCAGGGGTTGGTAGGAGCTTGTAGGGTGCCATATGTTTCCGGAGGGTTGTGTAGGGTTCCGTAGGGGCCTGTGGTGTTCCCTAGGGGCCTGTAGAGTCTTGTACAGTTCCGTAGGGTCCTGTAGGTTTCCATAAGCGCCCACAGAGGTCTGAAGGGGCCCGTACTGTTCCGTAAGGATCCATAGGGTTCCGTAGAGCTTTGTAGGTTCCCTAGAGGCCTCTGGAGTACCGCAGGAGCCAGTAGTGTTCCGTAGGGTCCTCTAGGGTTGAGTAAGTGCCCGCAGGAGTCTGTAGGAATCCGTGGGATTCTGTAAGGTTCTGGAGGGTTCTGCAGGGTTCCGTAGGGGCCCGTAGAGTTCCGTAGTGGCTGGTAAAGTTCCCTAGGGCCCTGTACCGTTCCGTAACTGCCTGCAAGGGTCTTTAGGCTTCCGTAGGGGCTGGTAGGGTTCCATAAAGTTCCGTGGGTTCCTGCAGAGTTCTGCAAGTGCCCGCAAGGGCCTGTAGGGGCCCACAGTGTTTCTGCCAGGTTCCGTAGAGTTCCGTAGGGGCCATATTTTTCTGTAGTGGCTGGTAGTATTCAGTAGGGGTCTGTAGGGTTCCGTAGGCGCCTGCAGTGTTCTGTAGGAGCCCATAGGGTTTTAGTGAGGTTCCGTTGTGTTGCTAAGGGTCTTGTAGAGTGCTGTCGGGTCCTGGAGTATTCTGTAGGGTTCCAGAGGGCCTCGTAGGGTTCCATCGAAATCTATAGGGTTCCCTAGGGGCCCATAGAGTCCCGTAGATTTCCGTAGGGACCTGTAGGGTTCCGTAAGTGCCCGCAGGTGTCTGTAGGGTTCCGTAGGGGTCTGTAGGGTTCCGTAGGCACCTGCAGTGTTCTCTGGGGGCCCATAGGGTTTTAGTGAGGTTCCGTTGTGTTGCTAAGGGTCTTGTAGAGTGCTGTCGCGTCCTGGAGTATTCTGTAGGGTTCCAGAGGGGCTGGTAGGGTTCCGTCGAAATCTATAGGGTTCCCTAGGGGCCCACAGAGTCCCATAGATTTCCGTAGGGGCCTGTAGGGTTGTGTAAGTGCCCGCAGAAGTCTGTAGGAGTCTGTGGGATTCTGTAAGGTTCCGGAGGGTTCTGCAGGGTTCCGTAGGGACCCGTAGAGTTCCGTAGTGGCTGGTAAAGTTCCGTAGGGCCCTGTGGGGTTCTGTATGGACCTGTAGGGTTCCGTAGGGGCCTGCAGGGTTCCGTAAGTGCCCGCAGGTGTCTGTAGGGTTCCGTAGGGGTCTGTAGGGTTCCGTAGGCACCTGCAGTGTTCTGTAGGAGCCCATAGGGTTTTAGTGAGGTTCCGTTGTGTTGCTAAGGGTCTTGTAGAGTGCTGTCGGGTCCTGGAGTATTCTGTAGGGTTCCAGAGGGCCTCGTAGGGTTCCGTCGAAATCTGAAGGGTTCCCTAGGGGCCCGTAGAGTCCCGTAGATTTCCGTAGGGGCCTGTAGGGTTGTGTAAGTGCCCGCAGGGGTTGGTAGGAGCTTGTAGGGTGCCATATGTTTCCGGAGGGTTGTGTAGGGTTCCGTAGGGGCCTGTGGTGTTCCCTAGGGGCCTGTAGAGTCTCGTACAGTTCCGTAGGGTCCTGTAGGTTTCCATAAGCACCCGCAGAGGTCTGAAGGGGCCCGTACTGTTCCGTAAGGATCCATAGGGTTCCGTAGAGCTTCGTAGGTTCCCTAGAGGCCTCTGGAGTACCGCAGGAGCCAGTAGTGTTCCGTAGGGTCCTCTAGGGTTGAGTAAGTGCCCGCAGGAGTCTGTAGGAATCCATGGGATTCTGTAAGGTTCTGGAGGGTTCTGCAGGGTTCCGTAGGGGCCCGTAGAGTTCCGTAGTGGCTGGTAAAGTTCCCTAGGGCCCTGTACCGTTCCGTAACTGCCTGCAAGGGTCTTTAGGCTTCCGTAGGGGCTGGTAGGGTTCCATAAAGTTCCGTGGGTTCCTGCAGAGTTCTGCAAGTGCCCGCAAGGGCCTGTAGGGGCCCACAGTGTTTCTGCCAGGTTCCGTAGAGTTCCGTAGGGGCCATATTTTTATGTAGTGGCTGGTAGTATTCAGTAGGGGTCTGTAGGGTTCCGTAGGCGCCTGCAGTGTTCTGTAGGAGCCCATAGGGTTTTAGTGAGGTTCCGTTGTGTTGCTAAGGGTCTTGTAGAGTGCTGTCGGGTCCTGGAGTATTCTGTAGGGTTCCAGAGGGCCTCGTAGGGTTCCATCGAAATCTATAGGGTTCCCTAGGGGCCCATAGAGTCCCGTAGATTTCCGTAGGGACCTGTAGGGTTCCGTAAGTGCCCGCAGGTGTCTGTAGGGTTCCGTAGGGGTCTGTAGGGTTCCGTAGGCACCTGCAGTGTTCTGTAGGAGCCCATAGGGTTTTAGTGAGGTTCCGTTGTGTTGCTAAGGGTCTTGTAGAGTGCTGTCGCGTCCTGGAGTATTCTGTAGGGTTCCAGAGGGGCTGGTAGGGTTCCGTCGAAATCTATAGGGTTCCCTAGGGGCCCACAGAGTCCCATAGATTTCCGTAGGGGCCTGTAGGGTTGTGTAAGTGCCCGCAGAAGTCTGTAGGAGTCTGTGGGATTCTGTAAGGTTCCGGAGGGTTCTGCAGGGTTCCGTAGGGACCCGTAGAGTTCCGTAGTGGCTGGTAAAGTTCCGTAGGGCCCTGTGGGGTTCTGTATGGACCTGTAGGGTTCCGTAGGGGCCTGCAGGGTTCCGTAAGTGCCCGCAGGTGTCTGTAGGGTTCCATAGGGGTCTGTAGGGTTCCGTAGGCACCTGCAGTGTTCTGTAGGAGGCCATAGGGTTTTAGTGAGGTTCCGTTGTGTTGCTAAGGGTCTTGTAGAGTGCTGTCGGGTCCTGGAGTATTCTGTAGGGTTCCAGAGGGGCTCGTAGGGTTCCGTCGAAATCTGAAGGGTTCCCTAGGGGCCCGTAGAGTCCCGTAGATTTCCGTAGGGGCCTGTAGGGTTATGTAAGTGCCCGCAGGGGTTGGTAGGAGCTTGTAGGGTGCCATATGTTTCCGGAGGGTTGTGTAGGGTTCCGTAGGGGCCTGTGGTGTTCCCTAGGGGCCTGTAGAGTCTTGTACAGTTCCGTAGGGTCCTGTAGGTTTCCATAAGCGCCCACAGAGGTCTGAAGGGGCCCATACTGTTCCGTAAGGATCCATAGGGTTCCGTAGAGCTTCGTAGGTTCCCTAGAGGCCTCTGGAGTACCGCAGGAGCCAGTAGTGTTCTGTAGGGGCCCGTAGGGTTCCTTCCATAGGAGCTGGCAGTGTTCCGTAGGGTCCTCTAGGGTTGAGTAAGTGCCCGCAGGAGTCTGTAGGAATCCGTGGGATTCTCTAAGGTTCCGGAGGGTTCTGCAGGGTTCCGTAGGGGCCCGTAGAGTTCCGTAGTGGCTGGTAAAGTTCCCTAGGGCCCTGTACCGTTCCGTAACTGCCTGCAAGGGTCTTTAGGCTTCCGTAGGGGCTGGTAGGGTTCCATAAAGTTCCGTGGGTTCCTGCAGAGTTCTGCAAGTGCCCGCAAGGGCCTGTAGGGGCCCACAGTGTTTCTGCCAGGTTCCGTAGAGTTCCGTAGGGGCCATATTTTTCTGTAGTGGCTGGTAGTATTCAGTAGGGGTCTGTAGGGTTCCGTAGGCGCCTGCAGTGTTCTGTAGGAGCCCATAGGGTTTTAGTGAGGTTCCGTTGTGTTGCTAAGGGTCTTGTAGAGTGCTGTCGGGTCCTGGAGTATTCTGTAGGGTTCCAGAGGGGCTGGTAGGGTTCCGTCGAAATCTATAGGGTTCCCTAGGGGCCCATAGAGTCCCATAGATTTCCGTAGGGGCCTGTAGGGTTGTGTAAGTGCCCGCAGAAGTCTGTAGGAGTCTGTGGGATTCTGTAAGGTTCCGGAGGGTTCTGCAGGGTTCCGTAGGGACCCGTAGAGTTCCGTAGTGGCTGGTAAAGTTCCGTAGGGCCCTGTGGGGTTCTGTATGGACCTGTAGGGTTCCGTAGGGGCCTGCAGGGTTCCGTAAGTGCCTGCAGCTGTCTGTAGGGTTCCGTAGGGGTCTGTAGGGTTCCGTAGGCACCTGCAGTGTTCTGTAGGAGCCCATAGGATTTAGTGAGGTTCCGTTGTGTTGCTAAGGGTCTTGTAGAGTGCTGTCGGGTCCTGGAATATTCTGTAGGGTTCCAGAGGGCCTCGTAGGGTTCCGTCGAAATCTATAGGGTTCCCTAGGGGCCCATAGAGTCCCGTAGATTTCCGTAGGGACCTGTAGGGTTCTGTAAGTGCCCGCAGAAGTCTGTAGGAGTCTGTGGGATTCTGTAAGGTTCTGGAGGGTTCTGCAGGGTTCCATAGGGACCCGTAGAGTTCCGTAGTGACTGGTAAAGTTCCGTAGGGCCCTGTGGGGTTCTGTATGGACCTGTAGGGTTCCGTAGGGGCCTGCAGGGTTCCGTAAGTGCCTGCAGGTGTCTGTAGGGTTCCGTAGGGGTCTGTAGGGTTCCGTAGGCACCTGCAGTGTTCTGTAGGAGCCCATATGGTTTTAGTGAGGTTCCGTTGTGTTGCTAAGGGTCTTGTAGAGTGCTGTCGCGTCCTGGAGTATTCTGTAGGGTTCCAGAGGGGCTGGTAGGGTTCCGTCGAAATCTGAAGGGTTCCCTAGGGGCCCATAGAGTCCCGTAGATTTCCGTAGGGGCCTGTAGGGTTCTGTAAGTGCCCGCAGGGGTTGGTAGGAGCTTGTAGGGTGCCATATGTTTCCGGAGGGTTGTGTAGGGTTCCGTAGGGGCCTGTAGAGTCTCGTACAGTTCCGTAGGGTCCTGTAGGTTTCCATAAGCACCCGCAGAGGTCTGAAGGGGCCCATACTGTTCCGTAAGGATCCATAGGGTTCCGTAGAGCTTCGTAGGTTCCCTAGAGGCCTCTGGAGTACCGCAGGAGCCAGTAGTGTTCTGTAGGGGCCCGTAGGGTTCCTTCCATAGGAGCTGGCAGTGTTCCGTAGGGTCCTCTAGGGTTGAGTAAGTGCCCACAGGAGTCTGTAGGAATCCGTGGGATTCTCTAAGGTTCCGGAGGGTTCTGCAGGGTTCCGTAGGGGCCCGTAGAGTTCCGTAGTGGCTGGTAAAGTTCCCTAGGGCCCTGTACCGTTCCGTAACTGCCTGCAAGGGTCTTTAGGCTTCCGTAGGGGCTGGTAGGGTTCCATAAAGTTCCGTGGGTTCCTGCAGAGTTCTGCAAGTGCCCGCAAGGGCCTGTAGGGGCCCACAGTGTTTCTGCCAGGTTCCGTAGAGTTCCGTAGGGGCCATATTTTTCTGTAGTGGCTGGTAGTATTCAGTAGGGGTCTGTAGGGTTCCGTAGGCGCCTGCAGTGTTCTGTAGGAGCCCATAGGGTTTTAGTGAGGTTCCGTTGTGTTGCTAAGGGTCTTGTAGAGTGCTGTCGGGTCCTGGAGTATTCTGTAGGGTTCCAGAGGGGCTGGTAGGGTTCCGTCGAAATCTATAGGGTTCCCTAGGGGCCCATAGAGTCCCATAGATTTCCGTAGGGGCCTGTAGGGTTGTGTAAGTGCCCGCAGAAGTCTGTAGGAGTCTGTGGGATTCTGTAAGGTTCCGGAGGGTTCTGCAGGGTTCCGTAGGGACCCGTAGAGTTCCGTAGTGGCTGGTAAAGTTCCGTAGGGCCCTGTGGGGTTCTGTATGGACCTGTAGGGTTCCGTAGGGGCCTGCAGGGTTCCGTAAGTGCCCGCAGCTGTCTGTAGGGTTCCATAGGGGTCTGTAGGGTTCCGTAGGCACCTGCAGTGTTCTGTAGGAGCCCATAGGGTTTTAGTGAGGTTCCGTTGTGTTGCTAAGGGTCTTGTAGAGTGCTGTCGGGTCCTGGAATATTCTGTAGGGTTCCAGAGGGCCTCGTAGGGTTCCGTCGAAATCTATAGGGTTCCCTAGGGGCCCAGAGAGTCCCGTAGATTTCCGTAGGGACCTGTAGGGTTCCGTAAGTGCCCGCAGGTGTCTGTAGGGTTCCGTAGGGGTCTGTAGGGTTCCTTAGGCACCTGCAGTGTTCTGTAGGAGCCCATAGGGTTTTAGTGAGGTTCCGTTGTGTTGCTAAGGGTCTTGTAGAGTGCTGTCGGGTCCTGGAGTATTCTGTAGGGTTCCAGAGGGCCTCGTAGGGTTCCATCGAAATCTATAGGGTTCCCTAGGGGCCCATAGAGTCCCGTAGATTTCCGTAGGGACCTGTAGGGTTCTGTAAGTGCCCGCAGAAGTCTGTAGGAGTCTGTGGGATTCTGTAAGGTTCTGGAGGGTTCTGCAGGGTTCCATAGGGACCCGTAGAGTTCCGTAGTGACTGGTAAAGTTCCGTAGGGCCCTGTGGGGTTCTGTATGGACCTGTAGGGTTCCGTAGGGGCCTGCAGGGTTCCGTAAGTGCCTGCAGGTGTCTGTAGGGTTCCGTAGGGGTCTGTAGGGTTCCGTAGGCACCTGCAGTGTTCTGTAGGAGCCCATAGGGTTTTAGTGAGGTTCCGTTGTGTTGCTAAGGGTCTTGTAGAGTGCTGTCACGTCCTGGAGTATTCTGTAGGGTTCCAGAGGGGCTGGTAGGGTTCCGTCGAAATCTGAAGGGTTCCCTAGGGGCCCATAGAGTCCCGTAGATTTCCGTAGGGACCTGTAGGGTTGTGTAAGTGCCCGCAGAAGTCTGTAGGAGTCTGTGGGATTCTGTAAGGTTCTGGAGGGTTCTGCAGGGTTCCGTAGGGACCCGTAGAGTTCCATAGTGGCTGGTAAAGTTCCGTAGGGCCCTGTGGGGTTCTGTATGGACCTGTAGGGTTCCGTAAGTGCCCGCAGGTGTCTGTAGGGTTCCGTAGGGGTCTGTAGGGTTCCGTAGGCACCTGCAGTGTTCTGTAGGAGCCCATAGGGTTTTAGTGAGGTTCCGTTGTGTTGCTAAGGGTCTTGTAGAGTGCTGTCGGGTCCTGGAGTATTCTGTAGGGTTCCAGAGGGGCTGGTAGGGTTCCGTCGAAATCTGAAGGGTTCCCTAGGGGCCCGTAGAGTCCCGTAGATTTCCGTAGGGGCCTGTAGGGTTGTGTAAGTGCCCGCAGGGGTTGGTAGGAGCTTGTAGGGTGCCATATGTTTCCGGAGGGTTGTGTAGGGTTCCGTAGGGGCCTGTGGTGTTCCCTAGGGGCCTGTAGAGTCTCGTACAGTTCCGTAGGGTCCTGTAGGTTTCCATAAGCACCCGCAGAGGTCTGAAGGGGCCCGTACTGTTCCGTAAGGATCCATAGGGTTCCGTAGAGCTTCGTAGGTTCCCTAGAGGCCTCTGGAGTACCGCAGGAGCCAGTAGTGTTCCGTAGGGTCCTCTAGGGTTGAGTAAGTGCCCGCAGGAGTCTGTAGGAATCCATGGGATTCTGTAAGGTTCTGGAGGGTTCTGCAGGGTTCCGTAGGGGCCCGTAGAGTTCCGTAGTGGCTGGTAAAGTTCCCTAGGGCCCTGTACCGTTCCGTAACTGCCTGCAAGGGTCTTTAGGCTTCCGTAGGGGCTGGTAGGGTTCCATAAAGTTCCGTGGGTTCCTGCAGAGTTCTGCAAGTGCCCGCAAGGGCCTGTAGGGGCCCACAGTGTTTCTGCCAGGTTCCGTAGAGTTCCGTAGGGGCCATATTTTTATGTAGTGGCTGGTAGTATTCAGTAGGGGTCTGTAGGGTTCCGTAGGCGCCTGCAGTGTTCTGTAGGAGCCCATAGGGTTTTAGTGAGGTTCCGTTGTGTTGCTAAGGGTCTTGTAGAGTGCTGTCGGGTCCTGGAGTATTCTGTAGGGTTCCAGAGGGCCTCGTAGGGTTCCATCGAAATCTATAGGGTTCCCTAGGGGCCCATAGAGTCCCGTAGATTTCCGTAGGGACCTGTAGGGTTCCGTAAGTGCCCGCAGGTGTCTGTAGGGTTCCGTAGGGGTCTGTAGGGTTCCGTAGGCACCTGCAGTGTTCTGTAGGAGCCCATAGGGTTTTAGTGAGGTTCCGTTGTGTTGCTAAGGGTCTTGTAGAGTGCTGTCGCGTCCTGGAGTATTCTGTAGGGTTCCAGAGGGGCTGGTAGGGTTCCGTCGAAATCTATAGGGTTCCCTAGGGGCCCACAGAGTCCCATAGATTTCCGTAGGGGCCTGTAGGGTTGTGTAAGTGCCCGCAGAAGTCTGTAGGAGTCTGTGGGATTCTGTAAGGTTCCGGAGGGTTCTGCAGGGTTCCGTAGGGACCCGTAGAGTTCCGTAGTGGCTGGTAAAGTTCCGTAGGGCCCTGTGGGGTTCTGTATGGACCTGTAGGGTTCCGTAGGGGCCTGCAGGGTTCCGTAAGTGCCCGCAGGTGTCTGTAGGGTTCCATAGGGGTCTGTAGGGTTCCGTAGGCACCTGCAGTGTTCTGTAGGAGGCCATAGGGTTTTAGTGAGGTTCCGTTGTGTTGCTAAGGGTCTTGTAGAGTGCTGTCGGGTCCTGGAGTATTCTGTAGGGTTCCAGAGGGCCTCGTAGGGTTCCGTCGAAATCTGAAGGGTTCCCTAGGGGCCCGTAGAGTCCCGTAGATTTCCGTAGGGGCCTGTAGGGTTATGTAAGTGCCCGCAGGGGTTGGTAGGAGCTTGTAGGGTGCCATATGTTTCCGGAGGGTTGTGTAGGGTTCCGTAGGGGCCTGTGGTGTTCCCTAGGGGCCTGTAGAGTCTTGTACAGTTCCGTAGGGTCCTGTAGGTTTCCATAAGCGCCCACAGAGGTCTGAAGGGGCCCGTACTGTTCCGTAAGGATCCATAGGGTTCCGTAGAGCTTTGTAGGTTCCCTAGAGGCCTCTGGAGTACCGCAGGAGCCAGTAGTGTTCCGTAGGGTCCTCTAGGGTTGAGTAAGTGCCCGCAGGAGTCTGTAGGAATCCGTGGGATTCTGTAAGGTTCTGGAGGGTTCTGCAGGGTTCCGTAGGGGCCCGTAGAGTTCCGTAGTGGCTGGTAAAGTTCCCTAGGGCCCTGTACCGTTCCGTAACTGCCTGCAAGGGTCTTTAGGCTTCCGTAGGGGCTGGTAGGGTTCCATAAAGTTCCGTGGGTTCCTGCAGAGTTCTGCAAGTGCCCGCAAGGGCCTGTAGGGGCCCACAGTGTTTCTGCCAGGTTCCGTAGAGTTCCGTAGGGGCCATATTTTTCTGTAGTGGCTGGTAGTATTCAGTAGGGGTCTGTAGGGTTCCGTAGGCGCCTGCAGTGTTCTGTAGGAGCCCATAGGGTTTTAGTGAGGTTCCGTTGTGTTGCTAAGGGTCTTGTAGAGTGCTGTCGGGTCCTGGAGTATTCTGTAGGGTTCCAGAGGGCCTCGTAGGGTTCCATCGAAATCTATAGGGTTCCCTAGGGGCCCATAGAGTCCCGTAGATTTCCGTAGGGACCTGTAGGGTTCCGTAAGTGCCCGCAGGTGTCTGTAGGGTTCCGTAGGGGTCTGTAGGGTTCCGTAGGCACCTGCAGTGTTCTCTGGGGGCCCATAGGGTTTTAGTGAGGTTCCGTTGTGTTGCTAAGGGTCTTGTAGAGTGCTGTCGCGTCCTGGAGTATTCTGTAGGGTTCCAGAGGGGCTGGTAGGGTTCCGTCGAAATCTATAGGGTTCCCTAGGGGCCCACAGAGTCCCATAGATTTCCGTAGGGGCCTGTAGGGTTGTGTAAGTGCCCGCAGAAGTCTGTAGGAGTCTGTGGGATTCTGTAAGGTTCCGGAGGGTTCTGCAGGGTTCCGTAGGGACCCGTAGAGTTCCGTAGTGGCTGGTAAAGTTCCGTAGGGCCCTGTGGGGTTCTGTATGGACCTGTAGGGTTCCGTAGGGGCCTGCAGGGTTCCGTAAGTGCCCGCAGGTGTCTGTAGGGTTCCGTAGGGGTCTGTAGGGTTCCGTAGGCACCTGCAGTGTTCTGTAGGAGCCCATAGGGTTTTAGTGAGGTTCCGTTGTGTTGCTAAGGGTCTTGTAGAGTGCTGTCGGGTCCTGGAGTATTCTGTAGGGTTCCAGAGGGCC
Organism: Numenius arquata; assembly: GCF_964106895.1. Classification (NCBI taxonomy): domain Eukaryota; kingdom Metazoa; phylum Chordata; class Aves; order Charadriiformes; family Scolopacidae; genus Numenius; species Numenius arquata. The sequence continues at coordinate 15,770 of NW_027414831.1, forward strand.
TCGTAGGGTTCCGTCGAAATCTGAAGGGTTCCCTAGGGGCCCGTAGAGTCCCGTAGATTTCCGTAGGGGCCTGTAGGGTTGTGTAAGTGCCCGCAGGGGTTGGTAGGAGCTTGTAGGGTGCCATATGTTTCCGGAGGGTTGTGTAGGGTTCCGTAGGGGCCTGTGGTGTTCCCTAGGGGCCTGTAGAGTCTCGTACAGTTCCGTAGGGTCCTGTAGGTTTCCATAAGCACCCGCAGAGGTCTGAAGGGGCCCGTACTGTTCCGTAAGGATCCATAGGGTTCCGTAGAGCTTCGTAGGTTCCCTAGAGGCCTCTGGAGTACCGCAGGAGCCAGTAGTGTTCCGTAGGGTCCTCTAGGGTTGAGTAAGTGCCCGCAGGAGTCTGTAGGAATCCATGGGATTCTGTAAGGTTCTGGAGGGTTCTGCAGGGTTCCGTAGGGGCCCGTAGAGTTCCGTAGTGGCTGGTAAAGTTCCCTAGGGCCCTGTACCGTTCCGTAACTGCCTGCAAGGGTCTTTAGGCTTCCGTAGGGGCTGGTAGGGTTCCATAAAGTTCCGTGGGTTCCTGCAGAGTTCTGCAAGTGCCCGCAAGGGCCTGTAGGGGCCCACAGTGTTTCTGCCAGGTTCCGTAGAGTTCCGTAGGGGCCATATTTTTATGTAGTGGCTGGTAGTATTCAGTAGGGGTCTGTAGGGTTCCGTAGGCGCCTGCAGTGTTCTGTAGGAGCCCATAGGGTTTTAGTGAGGTTCCGTTGTGTTGCTAAGGGTCTTGTAGAGTGCTGTCGGGTCCTGGAGTATTCTGTAGGGTTCCAGAGGGCCTCGTAGGGTTCCATCGAAATCTATAGGGTTCCCTAGGGGCCCATAGAGTCCCGTAGATTTCCGTAGGGACCTGTAGGGTTCCGTAAGTGCCCGCAGGTGTCTGTAGGGTTCCGTAGGGGTCTGTAGGGTTCCGTAGGCACCTGCAGTGTTCTGTAGGAGCCCATAGGGTTTTAGTGAGGTTCCGTTGTGTTGCTAAGGGTCTTGTAGAGTGCTGTCGCGTCCTGGAGTATTCTGTAGGGTTCCAGAGGGGCTGGTAGGGTTCCGTCGAAATCTATAGGGTTCCCTAGGGGCCCACAGAGTCCCATAGATTTCCGTAGGGGCCTGTAGGGTTGTGTAAGTGCCCGCAGAAGTCTGTAGGAGTCTGTGGGATTCTGTAAGGTTCCGGAGGGTTCTGCAGGGTTCCGTAGGGACCCGTAGAGTTCCGTAGTGGCTGGTAAAGTTCCGTAGGGCCCTGTGGGGTTCTGTATGGACCTGTAGGGTTCCGTAGGGGCCTGCAGGGTTCCGTAAGTGCCCGCAGGTGTCTGTAGGGTTCCATAGGGGTCTGTAGGGTTCCGTAGGCACCTGCAGTGTTCTGTAGGAGGCCATAGGGTTTTAGTGAGGTTCCGTTGTGTTGCTAAGGGTCTTGTAGAGTGCTGTCGGGTCCTGGAGTATTCTGTAGGGTTCCAGAGGGGCTCGTAGGGTTCCGTCGAAATCTGAAGGGTTCCCTAGGGGCCCGTAGAGTCCCGTAGATTTCCGTAGGGGCCTGTAGGGTTATGTAAGTGCCCGCAGGGGTTGGTAGGAGCTTGTAGGGTGCCATATGTTTCCGGAGGGTTGTGTAGGGTTCCGTAGGGGCCTGTGGTGTTCCCTAGGGGCCTGTAGAGTCTTGTACAGTTCCGTAGGGTCCTGTAGGTTTCCATAAGCGCCCACAGAGGTCTGAAGGGGCCCGTACTGTTCCGTAAGGATCCATAGGGTTCCGTAGAGCTTTGTAGGTTCCCTAGAGGCCTCTGGAGTACCGCAGGAGCCAGTAGTGTTCCGTAGGGTCCTCTAGGGTTGAGTAAGTGCCCGCAGGAGTCTGTAGGAATCCGTGGGATTCTGTAAGGTTCTGGAGGGTTCTGCAGGGTTCCGTAGGGGCCCGTAGAGTTCCGTAGTGGCTGGTAAAGTTCCCTAGGGCCCTGTACCGTTCCGTAACTGCCTGCAAGGGTCTTTAGGCTTCCGTAGGGGCTGGTAGGGTTCCATAAAGTTCCGTGGGTTCCTGCAGAGTTCTGCAAGTGCCCGCAAGGGCCTGTAGGGGCCCACAGTGTTTCTGCCAGGTTCCGTAGAGTTCCGTAGGGGCCATATTTTTCTGTAGTGGCTGGTAGTATTCAGTAGGGGTCTGTAGGGTTCCGTAGGCGCCTGCAGTGTTCTGTAGGAGCCCATAGGGTTTTAGTGAGGTTCCGTTGTGTTGCTAAGGGTCTTGTAGAGTGCTGTCGGGTCCTGGAGTATTCTGTAGGGTTCCAGAGGGCCTCGTAGGGTTCCATCGAAATCTATAGGGTTCCCTAGGGGCCCATAGAGTCCCGTAGATTTCCGTAGGGACCTGTAGGGTTCTGTAAGTGCCCGCAGGTGTCTGTAGGGTTCCGTAGGGGTCTGTAGGGTTCCGTAGGCACCTGCAGTGTTCTGTAGGAGCCCATAGGGTTTTAGTGAGGTTCCGTTGTGTTGCTAAGGGTCTTGTAGAGTGCTGTCGCGTCCTGGAGTATTCTGTAGGGTTCCAGAGGGGCTGGTAGGGTTCCGTCGAAATCTATAGGGTTCCCTAGGGGCCCACAGAGTCCCATAGATTTCCGTAGGGGCCTCTAGGGTTGTGTAAGTGCCCGCAGAAGTCTGTAGGAGTCTGTGGGATTCTGTAAGGTTCCGGAGGGTTCTGCAGGGTTCCGTAGGGACCCGTAGAGTTCCGTAGTGGCTGGTAAAGTTCCGTAGGGCCCTGTGGGGTTCTGTATGGACCTGTAGGGTTCCGTAGGGGCCTGCAGGGTTCCGTAAGTGCCCGCAGGTGTCTGTAGGGTTCCGTAGGGGTCTGTAGGGTTCCGTAGGCACCTGCAGTGTTCTGTAGGAGCCCATAGGGTTTTAGTGAGGTTCCGTTGTGTTGCTAAGGGTCTTGTAGAGTGCTGTCGGGTCCTGGAGTATTCTGTAGGGTTCCAGAGGGCCTCGTAGGGTTCCGTCGAAATCTGAAGGGTTCCCTAGGGGCCCGTAGAGTCCCGTAGATTTCCGTAGGGGCCTGTAGGGTTATGTAAGTGCCCGCAGGGGTTGGTAGGAGCTTGTAGGGTGCCATATGTTTCCGGAGGGTTGTGTAGGGTTCCGTAGGGGCCTGTGGTGTTCCCTAGGGGCCTGTAGAGTCTCGTACAGTTCCGTAGGGTCCTGTAGGTTTCCATAAGCGCCCACAGAGGTCTGAAGGGGCCCGTACTGTTCCGTAAGGATCCATAGGGTTCCGTAGAGCTTTGTAGGTTCCCTAGAGGCCTCTGGAGTACCGCAGGAGCCAGTAGTGTTCCGTAGGGTCCTCTAGGATTGAGTAAGTGCCCGCAGGAGTCTGTAGGAATCCGTGGGATTCTGTAAGGTTCTGGAGGGTTCTGCAGGGTTCCGTAGGGGCCCGTAGAGTTCCGTAGTGGCTGGTAAAGTTCCCTAGGGCCCTGTACCGTTCCGTAACTGCCTGCAAGGGTCTTTAGGCTTCCGTAGGGGCTGGTAGGGTTCCATAAAGTTCCGTGGGTTCCTGCAGAGTTCTGCAAGTGCCCGCAAGGGCCTGTAGGGGCCCACAGTGTTTCTGCCAGGTTCCGTAGAGTTCCGTAGGGGCCATATTTTTCTGTAGTGGCTGGTAGTATTCAGTAGGGGTCTGTAGGGTTCCGTAGGCGCCTGCAGTGTTCTGTAGGAGCCCATAGGGTTTTAGTGAGGTTCCGTTGTGTTGCTAAGGGTCTTGTAGAGTGCTGTCGGGTCCTGGAGTATTCTGTAGGGTTCCAGAGGGCCTCGTAGGGTTCCATCGAAATCTATAGGGTTCCCTAGGGGCCCATAGAGTCCCGTAGATTTCCGTAGGGACCTGTAGGGTTCCGTAAGTGCCCGCAGGTGTCTGTAGGGTTCCGTAGGGGTCTGTAGGGTTCCGTAGGCACCTGCAGTGTTCTGTAGGAGCCCATAGGGTTTTAGTGAGGTTCCGTTGTGTTGCTAAGGGTCTTGTAGAGTGCTGTCGCGTCCTGGAGTATTCTGTAGGGTTCCAGAGGGGCTGGTAGGGTTCCGTCGAAATCTATAGGGTTCCCTAGGGGCCCACAGAGTCCCATAGATTTCCGTAGGGGCCTCTAGGGTTGTGTAAGTGCCCGCAGAAGTCTGTAGGAGTCTGTGGGATTCTGTAAGGTTCCGGAGGGTTCTGCAGGGTTCCGTAGGGACCCGTAGAGTTCCGTAGTGGCTGGTAAAGTTCCGTAGGGCCCTGTGGGGTTCTGTATGGACCTGTAGGGTTCCGTAGGGGCCTGCAGGGTTCCGTAAGTGCCCGCAGGTGTCTGTAGGGTTCCGTAGGGGTCTGTAGGGTTCCGTAGGCACCTGCAGTGTTCTGTAGGAGCCCATAGGGTTTTAGTGAGGTTCCGTTGTGTTGCTAAGGGTCTTGTAGAGTGCTGTCGGGTCCTGGAGTATTCTGTAGGGTTCCAGAGGGCCTCGTAGGGTTCCGTCGAAATCTGAAGGGTTCCCTAGGGGCCCGTAGAGTCCCGTAGATTTCCGTAGGGGCCTGTAGGGTTATGTAAGTGCCCGCAGGGGTTGGTAGGAGCTTGTAGGGTGCCATATGTTTCCGGAGGGTTGTGTAGGGTTCCGTAGGGGCCTGTGGTGTTCCCTAGGGGCCTGTAGAGTCTCGTACAGTTCCGTAGGGTCCTGTAGGTTTCCATAAGCGCCCACAGAGGTCTGAAGGGGCCCGTACTGTTCCGTAAGGATCCATAGGGTTCCGTAGAGCTTTGTAGGTTCCCTAGAGGCCTCTGGAGTACCGCAGGAGCCAGTAGTGTTCCGTAGGGTCCTCTAGGATTGAGTAAGTGCCCGCAGGAGTCTGTAGGAATCCGTGGGATTCTGTAAGGTTCTGGAGGGTTCTGCAGGGTTCCGTAGGGGCCCGTAGAGTTCCGTAGTGGCTGGTAAAGTTCCGTAGGGCCCTGTACCGTTCCGTAACTGCCTGCAAGGGTCTTTAGGCTTCCGTAGGGGCTGGTAGGGTTCCATAAAGTTCCGTGGGTTCCTGCAGAGTTCTGCAAGTGCCCGCAAGGGCCTGTAGGGGCCCACAGTGTTTCTGCCAGGTTCCGTAGAGTTCCGTAGGGGCCATATTTTTCTGTAGTGGCTGGTAGTATTCAGTAGGGGTCTGTAGGGTTCCGTAGGCGCCTGCAGTGTTCTGTAGGAGCCCATAGGGTTTTAGTGAGGTTCCGTTGTGTTGCTAAGGGTCTTGTAGAGTGCTGTCGGGTCCTGGAGTATTCTGTAGGGTTCCAGAGGGCCTCGTAGGGTTCCATCGAAATCTATAGGGTTCCCTAGGGGCCCATAGAGTCCCGTAGATTTCCGTAGGGACCTGTAGGGTTCCGTAAGTGCCCGCAGGTGTCTGTAGGGTTCCGTAGGGGTCTGTAGGGTTCCGTAGGCACCTGCAGTGTTCTGTAGGAGCCCATAGGGTTTTAGTGAGGTTCCGTTGTGTTGCTAAGGGTCTTGTAGAGTGCTGTCGCGTCCTGGAGTATTCTGTAGGGTTCCAGAGGGGCTGGTAGGGTTCCGTCGAAATCTATAGGGTTCCCTAGGGGCCCACAGAGTCCCATAGATTTCCGTAGGGGCCTGTAGGGTTGTGTAAGTGCCCGCAGAAGTCTGTAGGAGTCTGTGGGATTCTGTAAGGTTCCGGAGGGTTCTGCAGGGTTCCGTAGGGACCCGTAGAGTTCCGTAGTGGCTGGTAAAGTTCCGTAGGGCCCTGTGGGGTTCTGTATGGACCTGTAGGGTTCCGTAGGGGCCTGCAGGGTTCCGTAAGTGCCCGCAGGTGTCTGTAGGGTTCCGTAGGGGTCTGTAGGGTTCCGTAGGCACCTGCAGTGTTCTGTAGGAGCCCATAGGGTTTTAGTGAGGTTCCGTTGTGTTGCTAAGGGTCTTGTAGAGTGCTGTCGGGTCCTGGAGTATTCTGTAGGGTTCCAGAGGGCCTCGTAGGGTTCCGTCGAAATCTGAAGGGTTCCCTAGGGGCCCGTAGAGTCCCGTAGATTTCCGTAGGGGCCTGTAGGGTTATGTAAGTGCCCGCAGGGGTTGGTAGGAGCTTGTAGGGTGCCATATGTTTCCGGAGGGTTGTGTAGGGTTCCGTAGGGGCCTGTGGTGTTCCCTAGGGGCCTGTAGAGTCTCGTACAGTTCCGTAGGGTCCTGTAGGTTTCCATAAGCGCCCACAGAGGTCTGAAGGGGCCCGTACTGTTCCGTAAGGATCCATAGGGTTCCGTAGAGCTTTGTAGGTTCCCTAGAGGCCTCTGGAGTACCGCAGGAGCCAGTAGTGTTCCGTAGGGTCCTCTAGGATTGAGTAAGTGCCCGCAGGAGTCTGTAGGAATCCGTGGGATTCTGTAAGGTTCTGGAGGGTTCTGCAGGGTTCCGTAGGGGCCCGTAGAGTTCCGTAGTGGCTGGTAAAGTTCCCTAGGGCCCTGTACCGTTCCGTAACTGCCTGCAAGGGTCTTTAGGCTTCCGTAGGGGCTGGTAGGGTTCCATAAAGTTCCGTGGGTTCCTGCAGAGTTCTGCAAGTGCCCGCAAGGGCCTGTAGGGGCCCACAGTGTTTCTGTCAGGTTCCGTAGAGTTCCGTAGGGGCCATATTTTTCTGTAGTGGCTGGTAGTATTCAGTAGGGGTCTGTAGGGTTCCGTAGGCGCCTGCAGTGTTCTGTAGGAGCCCATAGGGTTTTAGTGAGGTTCCGTTGTGTTGCTAACGGGTCTTGTAGAGTGCTGTCGGGTCCTGGAGTATTCTGTAGGGTTCCAGAGGGCCTCGTAGGGTTCCGTCGAAATCTATAGGGTTCCCTAGGGGCCCATAGAGTCCCGTAGATTTCCGTAGGGGCCTGTAGGGTTGTGTAAGTGCCCGCAGGGGTTGGTAGGAGCTTGTAGGGTGCCATATGTTTCCGGAGGGTTGTGTAGGGTTCCGTAGGGGCCTGTGGTGTTCCCTAGGGGCCTGTAGAGTCTCGTACAGTTCCGTAGGGTCCTGTAGGTTTCCATAAGCGCCCGCAGAGGTCTGAAGGGGCCCGTACTGTTCCGTAAGGATCCATAGGGTTCCGTAGAGCTTCGTAGGTTCCCTAGAGGCCTCTGGAGTACCGCAGGAGCCAGTAGTGTTCCGTAGGGTCCTCTAGGGTTGAGTAAGTGCCCGCAGGAGTCTGTAGGAATCCGTGGGATTCTGTAAGGTTCTGGAGGGTTCTGCAGGGTTCCGTAGGGGCCCGTAGAGTTCCGTAGTGGCTGGTAAAGTTCCCTAGGGCCCTGTACCGTTCCGTAACTGCCTGCAAGGGTCTTTAGGCTTCCGTAGGGGCTGGTAGGGTTCCATAAAGTTCCGTGGGTTCCTGCAGAGTTCTGCAAGTGCCCGCAAGGGCCTGTAGGGGCCCACAGTGTTTCTGTCAGGTTCCATAGAGTTCCGTAGGGGCCATATTTTTCTGTAGTGGCTGGTAGTATTCAGTAGGTGTCTGTAGGGTTCCGTAGGCGCCTGCAGTGTTCTGTAGGAGCCCATAGGGTTTTAGTGAGGTTCCGTTGTGTTGCTAAGGGTCTTGTAGAGTGCTGTCGGGTCCTGGAGTATTCTGTAGGGTTCCAGAGGGCCTCGTAGGGTTCCATCGAAATCTGAAGGGTTCCCTAGGGGCCCATAGAGTCCCGTAGATTTCCGTAGGGACCTGTAGGGTTGTGTAAGTGCCCGCAGAAGTCTGTAGGAGTCTGTGGGATTCTGTAAGGTTCTGGAGGGTTCTGCAGGGTTCCGTAGGGACCCGTAGAGTTCCGTAGTGACTGGTAAAGTTCCGTAGGGCCCTGTGGGGTTCTGTATGGACCTGTAGGGTTCCGTAGGGGCCTGCAGTGTTCCGTAAGTGCCTGCAGGTGTCTGTAGGGTTCCGTAGGGGTCTGTAGGGTTCCGTAGGCACCTGCAGTGTTCTGTAGGAGCCCATAGGGTTTTAGTGAGGTTCCGTTGTGTTGCTAAGGGTCTTGTAGAGTGCTGTCGGGTCCTGGAGTATTCTGTAGGGTTCCAGAGGGCCTCGTAGGGTTCCGTCGAAATCTGAAGGGTTCCCTAGGGGCCCGTAGAGTCCCGTAGATTTCCGTAGGGGCCTGTAGGGTTGTGTAAGTGCCCGCAGGGGTTGGTAGGAGCTTGTAGGGTGCCATATGTTTCCGGAGGGTTGTGTAGGGTTCCGTAGGGGCCTGTGGTGTTCCCTAGGGGCCTGTAGAGTCTCGTACAGTTCCGTAGGGTCCTGTAGGTTTCCATAAGCGCCCGCAGAGGTCTGAAGGGGCCCGTACTGTTCCGTAAGGATCCATAGGGTTCCGTAGAGCTTCGTAGGTTCCCTAGAGGCCTCTGGAGTACCACAGGAGCCAGTAGTGTTCCGTAGGGTCCTCTAGGGTTGAGTAAGTGCCCACAGAAGTCTGTAGGAGTCTGTGGGATTCTGTAAGGTTCCGGAGGGTTCTGCAGGGTTCCGTAGGGACCCGTAGAGTTCCGTAGTGGCTGGTAAAGTTCCGTAGGGCCCTGTGGGGTTCTGTATGGACCTGTAGGGTTCCGTAGGGGCCTGCAGGGTTCCGTAAGTGCCCGCAGGTGTCTGTAGGGTTCCGTAGGGGTCTGTAGGGTTCCGTAGGCACCTGCAGTGTTCTGTAGGAGCCCATAGGGTTTTAGTGAGGTTCCGTTGTGTTGCTAAGGGTCTTGTAGAGTGCTGTCGGGTCCTGGAGTATTCTGTAGGGTTCCAGAGGGGCTGGTAGGGTTCCGTCGAAATCTGAAGGGTTCCCTAGGGGCCCGTAGAGTCCCGTAGATTTCCGTAGGGGCCTGTAGGGTTGTGTAAGTGCCCGCAGGGGTTGGTAGGAGCTTGTAGGGTGCCATATGTTTCCGGAGGGTTGTGTAGGGTTCCGTAGGGGCCTGTGGTGTTCCCTAGGGGCCTGTAGAGTCTCGTACAGTTCCGTAGGGTCCTGTAGGTTTCCATAAGCACCCGCAGAGGTCTGAAGGGGCCCGTACTGTTCCGTAAGGATCCATAGGGTTCCGTAGAGCTTCGTAGGTTCCCTAGAGGCCTCTGGAGTACCGCAGGAGCCAGTAGTGTTCCGTAGGGTCCTCTAGGGTTGAGTAAGTGCCCGCAGGAGTCTGTAGGAATCCGTGGGATTCTGTAAGGTTCTGGAGGGTTCTGCAGGGTTCCGTAGGGGCCCGTAGAGTTCCGTAGTGGCTGGTAAAGTTCCCTAGGGCCCTGTACCGTTCCGTAACTGCCTGCAAGGGTCTTTAGGCTTCCGTAGGGGCTGGTAGGGTTCCATAAAGTTCCGTGGGTTCCTGCAGAGTTCTGCAAGTGCCCGCAAGGGCCTGTAGGGGCCCACAGTGTTTCTGCCAGGTTCCGTAGAGTTCCGTAGGGGCCATATTTTTCTGTAGTGGCTGGTAGTATTCAGTAGGGGTCTGTAGGGTTCCGTAGGCACCTGCAGTGTTCTGTAGGAGCCCATAGGGTTTTAGTGAGGTTCCGTTGTGTTGCTAAGGGTCTTGTAGAGTGCTGTCGGGTCCTGGAGTATTCTGTAGGGTTCCAGAGGGCCTCGTAGGGTTCCATCGAAATCTATAGGGTTCCCTAGGGGCCCATAGAGTCCCGTAGATTTCCGTAGGGACCTGTAGGGTTCCGTAAGTGCCCGCAGGTGTCTGTAGGGTTCCGTAGGGGTCTGTAGGGTTCCGTAGGCACCTGCAGTGTTCTGTAGGAGCCCATAGGGTTTTAGTGAGGTTCCGTTGTGTTGCTAAGGGTCTTGTAGAGTGCTGTCGCGTCCTGGAGTATTCTGTAGGGTTCCAGAGGGGCTGGTAGGGTTCCGTCGAAATCTATAGGGTTCCCTAGGGGCCCACAGAGTCCCATAGATTTCCGTAGGGGCCTGTAGGGTTGTGTAAGTGCCCGCAGAAGTCTGTAGGAGTCTGTGGGATTCTGTAAGGTTCCGGAGGGTTCTGCAGGGTTCCGTAGGGACCCGTAGAGTTCCGTAGTGGCTGGTAAAGTTCCGTAGGGCCCTGTGGGGTTCTGTATGGACCTGTAGGGTTCCGTAGGGGCCTGCAGGGTTCCGTAAGTGCCCGCAGGTGTCTGTAGGGTTCCGTAGGGGTCTGTAGGGTTCCGTAGGCACCTGCAGTGTTCTGTAGGAGCCCATAGGGTTTTAGTGAGGTTCCGTTGTGTTGCTAAGGGTCTTGTAGAGTGCTGTCGGGTCCTGGAGTATTCTGTAGGGTTCCAGAGGGGCTGGTAGGGTTCCATCGAAATCTGAAGGGTTCCCTAGGGGCCCGTAGAGTCCCGTAGATTTCCGTAGGGGCCTGTAGGGTTATGTAAGTGCCCGCAGGGGTTGGTAGGAGCTTGTAGGGTGCCATATGTTTCCGGAGGGTTGTGTAGGGTTCCGTAGGGGCCTGTGGTGTTCCCTAGGGGCCTGTAGAGTCTCGTACAGTTCCGTAGGGTCCTGTAGGTTTCCATAAGCGCCCACAGAGGTCTGAAGGGGCCCGTACTGTTCCGTAAGGATCCATAGGGTTCCGTAGAGCTTTGTAGGTTCCCTAGAGGCCTCTGGAGTACCGCAGGAGCCAGTAGTGTTCCGTAGGGTCCTCTAGGGTTGAGTAAGTGCCCGCAGGAGTCTGTAGGAATCCGTGGGATTCTGTAAGGTTCTGGAGGGTTCTGCAGGGTTCCGTAGGGGCCCGTAGAGTTCCGTAGTGGCTGGTAAAGTTCCCTAGGGCCCTGTACCGTTCCGTAACTGCCTGCAAGGGTCTTTAGGCTTCCGTAGGGGCTGGTAGGGTTCCATAAAGTTCCGTGGGTTCCTGCAGAGTTCTGCAAGTGCCCGCAAGGGCCTGTAGGGGCCCACAGTGTTTCTGTCAGGTTCCGTAGAGTTCCGTAGGGGCCATATTTTTCTGTAGTGGCTGGTAGTATTCAGTAGGGGTCTGTAGGGTTCCGTAGGCGCCTGCAGTGTTCTGTAGGAGCCCATAGGGTTTTAGTGAGGTTCCGTTGTGTTGCTAAGGGTCTTGTAGAGTGCTGTCGGGTCCTGGAGTATTCTGTAGGGTTCCAGAGGGCCTCGTAGGGTTCCATCGAAATCTATAGGGTTCCCTAGGGGCCCATAGAGTCCGTAGATTTCCGTAGGGACCTGTAGGGTTCCGTAAGTGCCCGCAGGTGTCTGTAGGGTTCTGTAGGGGCCCGTAGAGTTCCGTAGTGGCTGGTAAAGTTCCGTAGG
>NW_027414832.1:0-99544 GCF_964106895.1 Numenius arquata
CAGCAGTCTGTAGGAGTCTGTGGGATTCTGTAAGGTTCTGGAGGGTTCTGCAGGGTTCTGTAGGGGCCCGTAGAGTTCCGTAGTGGCTGGTAAAGTTCCGTAGGGCCCTGTGGGGTTCTGTATGGACCTGTAGGGTTCTGTAGGGGCCTGCAGGCTTCTGTAAGCGCCCGCAAGTGTCTGTAGGGTTCCGTAGGGGTCTGTAGGGTTCCGTAGGCGCCTGCAGTGTTCTGTAGGAGCCCATAGGGTTTTAGTGAGGTTCCGTTGTGTTGCTAAGGGTCTTGTAGAGTGCTGTCGGGTCCTGGAGTATTCTGTAGGGTTCCAGAGGGGCTCGTAGGGTTCCGTTGAAATCTGTAGGCTTCCCTAGGGGCCCGTGGAGTCCCGTAGATTTCTGTAGGGACCTGTAGGGTTGTGTAAGTGCCCGCAGGGGTTGGTAGGAGCTTGTAGGGTGCCATAAGTTTCCAGAGGGTTGTGTAGGGTTCCGTAGGCGCCTGCAGTGTTCTGTAGGAGCTCATAGGGTTTTAGTGAGGTTCCGTTGTGTTGCTAAGGGTCTTGTAGAGTGCTGTCGGGTCCTGGAGTATTCTGTAGGGTTCCAGAGGGGCTCGTAGGGTTCCGTTGAAATCTGTAGGCTTCCCTAGGGGCCCGTGGAGTCCCGTAGATTTCCGTAGGGGCCTGTAGTGTTCCCTAGGGGCCTCTAGAGTCTCGTACAGTTCCGTAGGGTCCTGTAGGTTTCCATAAGCGCCCGCAGAGGTCTGAAGGGACCCGTACTGTTCCATAAGGATCCATAGGGTTCCGTAGAGCTTCGTAGGTTCCCTAGAGGCCTGTAGAGTACCGCAGGAGCCAGTAGTGTTCTGTAGGGGCCCGTAAGGTTCCTTCCGTAGGGGCTGGCAGTGTTCCGTAGGGGCCTGTAGGGTTGTGTAAGTGCCCGCAGCAGTCTGTAGGAGTCTGTGGGATTCTGTAAGGTTCTGGAGGGTTCTGCAGGGTTCTGTAGGGGCCCGTAGAGTTCCGTAGTGGCTGGTAAAGTTCCGTAGGGCCCTGTGGGGTTCTGTATGGACCTGTAGGGTTCTGTAGGGGCCTGCAGGCTTCTGTAAGTGCCCGCAAGTGTCTGTAGGGTTTTGTAGGGGTCTGTAGGGTTCCGTAGGCGCCTGCAGTGTTCTGTAGGAGCCCATAGGGTTTTAGTGAGGTTCCGTTGTGTTGCTAAGGGTCTTGTAGAGTGCTGTTGGGTCCTGGAGTATTCTGTAGGGTTCCAGAGGGGCTGGTAGGGTTCCGTTGAAATCTGTAGGCTTCCCTAGGGGCCCGTGGAGTCCCGTAGATTTCCGTAGGGGCCTGTAGGGTTGTGTAAGTGCCCGCAGGGGTTGGTAGGAGCTTGTAGGGTGCCATAAGTTTCCAGAGGGTTGTGTAGGGTTCCGTAGGGGCCTGTGGTGTTCCCTAGGGGCCTGTAGAGTCTCGTACGGTTCCGCAGGGGCCTGTGGTGTTCCCTAGGGCCCTGTAGAGACTCGTACGGTTCCGTAGGGGCCTGTGGTGTTCCCTAGGGGCCTCTAGAGTCTCGTACAGTTCCGTAGGGTCCTGTAGGTTTCCATAAGCACCCGCAGAGGTCTGAAGGGACCCGTACTGTTCCATAAGGATCCATAGGGTTCCGTAGAGCTTCGTAGGTTCCCTAGAGGGCTGTAGAGTACCGCAGGAGCCAGTAGTGTTCTGTAGGGGCCCGTAAGGTTCCTTCCGTAGGGGCTGGCAGTGTTCCGTAGGGGCCTGTAGGGTTGTGTAAGTGCCCGCAGCAGTCTGTAGGAGTCTGTGGGATTCTGTAAGGTTCTGGAGGGTTCTGCAAGGTTCTGTAGGGGCCCGTAGAGTTCCGTAGTGGCTGGTAAAGTTCCGTAGGGCCCTGTGGGGTTCTGTATGGACCTGTAGGGTTCTGTAGGGGCCTGCAGGCTTCTGTAAGTGCCCACAGGTGTCTGTAGGGTTTTGTAGGGGTCTGTAGGGTTCTGTAGGCACCTGCAGTGTTCTGTAGGAGCCCATAGGGTTTTAGTGAGGTTCCGTTGTGTTGCTAAGGGTCTTGTAGAGTGCTGTCGGGTCCTGGAGTATTCTGTAGGGTTCCAGAGGGGCTCGTAGGGTTCCGTTGAAATCTGTAGGCTTCCCTAGGGGCCCGTGGAGTCCCGTAGATTTCCGTAGGGGCCTGTAGGGTTGTGTAAGTGCCCGCAGGGGTTGGTAGGAGGTTGTAGGGTGCCATAAGTTTCCAGAGGGTTGTGTAGGGTTCCGTAGGGGCCTGTGGTGTTCCCTAGGGGCCTGTAGAGTCTCGTACGGTTCCGTAGGGTCCTGTGGTGTTCCCTAGGGGCCTGTATAGTCTCATACGGTTCCGTAGGGGCCTGTGGTGTTCCCTAGGGGCCTCTAGAGTCTCGTACAGTTCCGTAGGGTCCTGTAGGTTTCCATAAGCGCCCGCAGAGATCTGAAGGGGCCCGTACTGTTCCGTAAGGGTCCATAGGGCTCCGTAGAGCTTCGTAGGTTCCCTAGAGGGCTGTAGAGTACCGCAGGAGCCAGTAGTGTTCTGTAGGGGCCCGTAAGGTTCCTTCCGTAGGGGCTGGCAGTGTTCCGTAGGGGCCTGTAGGGTTGTGTAAGTGCCCGCAGCAGTCTGTAGGAGTCTGTGGGATTCTGTAAGGTTCTGGAGGGGTTCTGCAGGGTTCTGTAGGGGCCCGTAGAGTTCCGTAGTGGCTGGTAAAGTTCCGTAGGGCCCTGAGGGGTTCTGTATGGACCTGTAGGGTTCTGTAGGGGCCTGCAGGCTTCTGTAAGTGCCCACAGGTGTCTGTAGGGTTTTGTAGGGGTCTGTAGGGTTCCGTAGGCGCCTGCAGTGTTCTGTAGGAGCCCATAGGGTTTTAGTGAGGTTCCGTTGTGTTGCTAAGGGTCTTGTAGAGTGCTGTCGGGTCCTGGAGTATTCTGTAGGGTTCCAGAGGGGCTCGTAGGGTTCCGTTGAAATCTGTAGGCTTCCCTAGGGGCCCGTGGAGTCCCGTAGATTTCCGTAGGGGCCTGTAGGGATGTGTAAGTGCCCGCAGGGGCTGGTAGGAGCTTGTAGGGTGCCATAAGTTTCCAGAGGGTTGTGTAGGGTTCCGTAGGGGCCTGTGGTGTTCCCTAGGGGCCTGTAGAGTCTCGTACGGTTCCGTAGGGGCCTGTGGTGTTCCCTAGGGGCCTCTAGAGTCTCGTACAGTTCCGTAGGGTCCTGTAGGTTTCCATAAGCGCCCGCAGAGGTCTGAAGGGACCCGTACTGTTCCATAAGGATCCATAGGGTTCCGTAGAGCTTCGTAGGTTCCCTAGAGGGCTGTAGAGTACCGCAGGAGCCAGTAGTGTTCTGTAGGGGCCCGTAAGGTTCCTTCCGTAGGGGCTGGCAGTGTTCCGTAGGGGCCTGTAGGGTTGTGTAAGTGCCCGCAGCAGTCTGTAGGAGTCTGTGGGATTCTGTAAGGTTCTGGAGGGTTCTGCAGGGTTCTGTAGGGGCCCGTAGAGTTCCGTAGTGGCTGGTAAAGTTCCGTAGGGCCCTGTGGGGTTCTGTATGGACCTGTAGGGTTCTGTAGGGGCCTGCAGGCTTCTGTAAGTGCCCGCAAGTGGCTGTAGGGTTTTGTAGGGGTCTGTAGGGTTCCGTAGGCGCCTGCAGTGTTCTGTAGGAGCTCATAGGGTTTTAGTGAGGTTCCGTTGTGTTGCTAAGGGTCTTGTAGAGTGCTGTCGGGTCCTGGAGTATTCTGTAGGGTTCCAGAGGGGCTCGTAGGGTTCCGTTGAAATCTGTAGGCTTCCCTAGGGGCCCGTGGAGTCCCGTAGATTTCCGTAGGGGCCTGTAGGGTTGTGTAAGTGCCCGCAGGGGTTGGTAGGAGCTTGTAGGGTGCCATAAGTTTCCAGAGGGTTGTGTAGGGTTCCGTAGGCGCCTGCAGTGTTCTGTAGGAGCTCATAGGGTTTTAGTGAGGTTCCGTTGTGTTGCTAAGGGTCTTGTAGAGTGCTGTCGGGTCCTGGAGTATTCTGTAGGGTTCCAGAGGGGCTCGTAGGGTTCCGTTGAAATCTGTAGGCTTCCCTAGGGGCCCGTGGAGTCCCGTAGATTTCCGTAGGGGCCTGTAGTGTTCCCTAGGGGCCTCTAGAGTCTCGTACAGTTCCGTAGGGTCCTGTAGGTTTCCATAAGCGCCCGCAGAGGTCTGAAGGGACCCGTACTGTTCCATAAGGATCCATAGGGTTCCGTAGAGCTTCGTAGGTTCCCTAGAGGCCTGTAGAGTACCGCAGGAGCCAGTAGTGTTCTGTAGGGGCCCGTAAGGTTCCTTCCGTAGGGGCTGGCAGTGTTCCGTAGGGGCCTGTAGGGTTGTGTAAGTGCCCGCAGCAGTCTGTAGGAGTCTGTGGGATTCTGTAAGGTTCTGGAGGGTTCTGCAGGGTTCTGTAGGGGCCCGTAGAGTTCCGTAGTGGCTGGTAAAGTTCCGTAGGGCCCTGTGGGGTTCTGTATGGACCTGTAGGGTTCTGTAGGGGCCTGCAGGCTTCTGTAAGTGCCCGCAAGTGTCTGTAGGGTTTTGTAGGGGTCTGTAGGGTTCCGTAGGCGCCTGCAGTGTTCTGTAGGAGCCCATAGGGTTTTAGTGAGGTTCCGTTGTGTTGCTAAGGGTCTTGTAGAGTGCTGTCGGGTCCTGGAGTATTCTGTAGGGTTCCAGAGGGGCTGGTAGGGTTCCGTTGAAATCTGTAGGCTTCCCTAGGGGCCCGTGGAGTCCCGTAGATTTCCGTAGGGGCCTGTAGGGTTGTGTAAGTGCCCGCAGGGGTTGGTAGGAGCTTGTAGGGTGCCATAAGTTTCCAGAGGGTTGTGTAGGGTTCCGTAGGGGCCTGTGGTGTTCCCTAGGGGCCTGTAGAGTCTCGTACGGTTCCGCAGGGGCCTGTGGTGTTCCCTAGGGCCCTGTAGAGACTCGTACGGTTCCGTAGGGGCCTGTGGTGTTCCCTAGGGGCCTCTAGAGTCTCGTACAGTTCCGTAGGGTCCTGTAGGTTTCCATAAGCACCCGCAGAGGTCTGAAGGGACCCGTACTGTTCCATAAGGATCCATAGGGTTCCGTAGAGCTTCGTAGGTTCCCTAGAGGCCTGTAGAGTACCGCAGGAGCCAGTAGTGTTCTGTAGGGGCCCGTAAGGTTCCTTCCGTAGGGGCTGGCAGTGTTCCGTAGGGGCCTGTAGGGTTGTGTAAGTGCCCGCAGCAGTCTGTAGGAGTCTGTGGGATTCTGTAAGGTTCTGGAGGGTTCTGCAAGGTTCTGTAGGGGCCCGTAGAGTTCCGTAGTGGCTGGTAAAGTTCCGTAGGGCCCTGTGGGGTTCTGTATGGACCTGTAGGGTTCTGTAGGGGCCTGCAGGCTTCTGTAAGTGCCCACAGGTGTCTGTAGGGTTTTGTAGGGGTCTGTAGGGTTCTGTAGGCACCTGCAGTGTTCTGTAGGAGCCCATAGGGTTTTAGTGAGGTTCCGTTGTGTTGCTAAGGGGTCTTGTAGAGTGCTGTCGGGTCCTGGAGTATTCTGTAGGGTTCCAGAGGGGCTCGTAGGGTTCCGTTGAAATCTGTAGGCTTCCCTAGGGGCCCGTGGAGTCCCGTAGATTTCCGTAGGGGCCTGTAGGGTTGTGTAAGTGCCCGCAGGGGTTGGTAGGAGGTTGTAGGGTGCCATAAGTTTCCAGAGGGTTGTGTAAGGTTCCGTAGGGGCCTGTGGTGTTCCCTAGGGGCCTGTAGAGTCTCGTACGGTTCCGTAGGGGTCCTGTGGTGTTCCCTAGGGGCCTGTATAGTCTCATACGGTTCCGTAGGGGCCTGTGGTGTTCCCTAGGGGCCTCTAGAGTCTCGTACAGTTCCGTAGGGTCCTGTAGGTTTCCATAAGCGCCCGCAGAGATCTGAAGGGGCCCGTACTGTTCCGTAAGGGGTCCATAGGGCTCCGTAGAGCTTCGTAGGTTCCCTAGAGGGCTGTAGAGTACCGCAGGAGCCAGTAGTGTTCTGTAGGGGCCCGTAAGGTTCCTTCCGTAGGGGCTGGCAGTGTTCCGTAGGGGCCTGTAGGGTTGTGTAAGTGCCCGCAGCAGTCTGTAGGAGTCTGTGGGATTCTGTAAGGTTCTGGAGGGTTCTGCAGGGTTCTGTAGGGGCCCGTAGAGTTCCGTAGTGGCTGGTAAAGTTCCGTAGGGCCCTGAGGGGTTCTGTATGGACCTGTAGGGTTCTGTAGGGGCCTGCAGGCTTCTGTAAGTGCCCACAGGTGTCTGTAGGGTTTTGTAGGGGTCTGTAGGGTTCCGTAGGCGCCTGCAGTGTTCTGTAGGAGCCCATAGGGTTTTAGTGAGGTTCCGTTGTGTTGCTAAGGGTCTTGTAGAGTGCTGTCGGGTCCTGGAGTATTCTGTAGGGTTCCAGAGGGGCTCGTAGGGTTCCGTTGAAATCTGTAGGCTTCCCTAGGGGCCCGTGGAGTCCCGTAGATTTCCGTAGGGGCCTGTAGGGATGTGTAAGTGCCCGCAGGGGCTGGTAGGAGCTTGTAGGGTGCCATAAGTTTCCAGAGGGTTGTGTAGGGTTCCGTAGGGGCCTGTGGTGTTCCCTAGGGGCCTGTAGAGTCTCGTACGGTTCCGTAGGGGCCTGTGGTGTTCCCTAGGGGCCTCTAGAGTCTCGTACAGTTCCGTAGGGTCCTGTAGGTTTCCATAAGCGCCCGCAGAGGTCTGAAGGGACCCGTACTGTTCCATAAGGATCCATAGGGTTCCGTAGAGCTTCGTAGGTTCCCTAGAGGGCTGTAGAGTACCGCAGGAGCCAGTAGTGTTCTGTAGGGGCCCGTAAGGTTCCTTCCGTAGGGGCTGGCAGTGTTCCGTAGGGGCCTGTAGGGTTGTGTAAGTGCCCGCAGCAGTCTGTAGGAGTCTGTGGGATTCTGTAAGGTTCTGGAGGGTTCTGCAGGGTTCTGTAGGGGCCCGTAGAGTTCCGTAGTGGCTGGTAAAGTTCCGTAGGGCCCTGTGGGGTTCTGTATGGACCTGTAGGGTTCTGTAGGGGCCTGCAGGCTTCTGTAAGTGCCCGCAAGTGGCTGTAGGGTTTTGTAGGGGTCTGTAGGGTTCCGTAGGCGCCTGCAGTGTTCTGTAGGAGCTCATAGGGTTTTAGTGAGGTTCCGTTGTGTTGCTAAGGGTCTTGTAGAGTGCTGTCGGGTCCTGGAGTATTCTGTAGGGTTCCAGAGGGGCTCGTAGGGTTCCGTTGAAATCTGTAGGCTTCCCTAGGGGCCCGTGGAGTCCCGTAGATTTCCGTAGGGGCCTGTAGGGTTGTGTAAGTGCCCGCAGGGGTTGGTAGGAGCTTGTAGGGTGCCATAAGTTTCCAGAGGGTTGTGTAGGGTTCCGTAGGGGCCTGTGGTGTTCCCTAGGGGCCTGTAGAGTCTCGTACGGTTCCGCAGGGGCCTGTGGTGTTCCCTAGGGGCCTGTAGAGTCTCGTACGGTTCCGTAGGGGCCTGTGGTGTTCCCTAGGGGCCTCTAGAGTCTCGTACAGTTCCGTAGGGTCCTGTAGGTTTCCATAAGCGCCCGCAGAGGTCTGAAGGGACCCGTACTGTTCCATAAGGATCCATAGGGTTCCGTAGAGCTTCGTAGGTTCCCTAGAGGGCTGTAGAGTACCGCAGGAGCCAGTAGTGTTCTGTAGGGGCCCGTAAGGTTCCTTCCGTAGGGGCTGGCAGTGTTCCGTAGGGGCCTGTAGGGTTGTGTAAGTGCCCGCAGCAGTCTGTAGGAGTCTGTGGGATTCTGTAAGGTTCTGGAGGGTTCTGCAGGGTTCTGTAGGGGCCCGTAGAGTTCCGTAGTGGCTGGTAAAGTTCCGTAGGGCCCTGTGGGGTTCTGTATGGACCTGTAGGGTTCTGTAGGGGCCTGCAGGCTTCTGTAAGTGCCCGCAAGTGGCTGTAGGGTTTTGTAGGGGTCTGTAGGGTTCCGTAGGCGCCTGCAGTGTTCTGTAGGAGCTCATAGGGTTTTAGTGAGGTTCCGTTGTGTTGCTAAGGGTCTTGTAGAGTGCTGTCGGGTCCTGGAGTATTCTGTAGGGTTCCAGAGGGGCTCGTAGGGTTCCGTTGAAATCTGTAGGCTTCCCTAGGGGCCCGTGGAGTCCCGTAGATTTCCGTAGGGGCCTGTAGGGTTGTGTAAGTGCCCGCAGGGGTTGGTAGGAGCTTGTAGGGTGCCATAAGTTTCCAGAGGGTTGTGTAGGGTTCCGTAGGGGCCTGTGGTGTTCCCTAGGGGCCTGTAGAGTCTCGTACGGTTCCGCAGGGGCCTGTGGTGTTCCCTAGGGGCCTGTAGAGTCTCGTACGGTTCCGTAGGGGCCTGTGGTGTTCCCTAGGGGCCTCTAGAGTCTCGTACAGTTCCGTAGGGTCCTGTAGGTTTCCATAAGCGCCCGCAGAGGTCTGAAGGGACCCGTACTGTTCCATAAGGATCCATAGGGTTCCGTAGAGCTTCGTAGGTTCCCTAGAGGGCTGTAGAGTACCGCAGGAGCCAGTAGTGTTCTGTAGGGGCCCGTAAGGTTCCTTCCGTAGGGGCTGGCAGTGTTCCGTAGGGGCCTGTAGGGTTGTGTAAGTGCCCGCAGCAGTCTGTAGGAGTCTGTGGGATTCTGTAAGGTTCTGGAGGGTTCTGCAGGGTTCTGTAGGGGCCCCTAGAGTTCCGTAGTGGCTGGTAAAGTTCCGTAGGGCCCTGAGGGGTTCTGTATGGACCTGTAGGGTTCTGTAGGGGCCTGCAGGCTTCTGTAAGTGCCCACAGGTGTCTGTAGGGTTTTGTAGGGGTCTGTAGGGTTCCGTAGGCGCCTGCAGTGTTCTGTAGGAGCCCATAGGGTTTTAGTGAGGTTCTGTTGTGTTGCTAAGGGTCTTGTAGAGTGCTGTCGGGTCCTGGAGTATTCTGTAGGGTTCCAGAGGGGCTCGTAGGGTTCCGTTGAAATCTGTAGGCTTCCCTAGGGGCCCGTGGAGTCCCGTAGATTTCCGCAGGGGCCTGTAGGGATGTGTAAGTGCCCGCAGGGGCTGGTAGGAGCTTGTAGGGTGCCATAAGTTTCCAGAGGGTTGTGTAGGGTTCCGTAGGGGCCTGTGGTGTTCCCTAGGGGCCTGTAGAGTCTCGTACGGTTCCGTAGGGGCCTGTGGTGTTCCCTAGGGGCCTCTAGAGTCTCGTACAGTTCCGTAGGGTCCTGTAGGTTTCCATAAGCGCCCGCAGAGGTCTGAAGGGACCCGTACTGTTCCATAAGGATCCATAGGGTTCCGTAGAGCTTCGTAGGTTCCCTAGAGGGCTGTAGAGTACCGCAGGAGCCAGTAGTGTTCTGTAGGGGCCCGTAAGGTTCCTTCCGTAGGGGCTGGCAGTGTTCCGTAGGGGCCTGTAGGGTTGTGTAAGTGCCCGCAGCAGTCTGTAGGAGTCTGTGGGATTCTGTAAGGTTCTGGAGGGTTCTGCAGGGTTCTGTAGGGGCCCGTAGAGTTCCGTAGTGGCTGGTAAAGTTCCGTAGGGCCCTGTGGGGTTCTGTATGGACCTGTAGGGTTCTGTAGGGGCCTGCAGGCTTCTGTAAGTGCCCACAGGTGTCTGTAGGGTTTTGTAGGGGTCTGTAGGGTTCTGTAGGCACCTGCAGTGTTCTGTAGGAGCCCATAGGGTTTTAGTGAGGTTCCGTTGTGTTGCTAAGGGTCTTGTAGAGTGCTGTCGGGTCCTGGAGTATTCTGTAGGGTTCCAGAGGGGCTCGTAGGGTTCCGTTGAAATCTGTAGGCTTCCCTAGGGGCCCGTGGAGTCCCGTAGATTTCCGTAGGGGCCTGTAGGGTTGTGTAAGTGCCCGCAGGGGTTGGTAGGAGCTTGTAGGGTGCCATAAGTTTCCAGAGGGTTGTGTAGGGTTCCGTAGGGGCCTGTGGTGTTCCCTAGGGGCCTGTAGAGTCTCGTACGGTTCCGTAGGGTCCTGTGGTGTTCCCTAGGGGCCTGTAGAGTCTCATACGGTTCCGTAGGGGCCTGTAGTGTTCCCTAGGGGCCTCTAGAGTCTCGTACAGTTCCGTAGGGTCCTGTAGGTTTCCATAAGCGCCCGCAGAGATCTGAAGGGATCCGTACTGTTCCATAAGGATCCATAGGATTCCGTAGAGCTTCGTAGGTTCCCTAGAGGGCTGTAGAGTACCGCAGGAGCCAGTAGTGTTCTGTAGGGGCCCGTAAGGTTCCTTCCGTAGGGGCTGGCAGTGTTCCGTAGGGGCCTGTAGGGTTGTGTAAGTGCCCGCAGCAGTCTGTAGGAGTCTGTGGGATTCTGTAAGGTTCTGGAGGGTTCTGCAGGGTTCTGTAGGGGCCCGTAGAGTTCCGTAGTGGCTGGTAAAGTTCCGTAGGGCCCTGTGGGGTTCTGTATGGACCTGTAGGGTTCTGTAGGGGCCTGCAGGCTTCTGTAAGTGCCCACAGGTGTCTGTAGGGTTTTGTAGGGGTCTGTAGGGTTCCGTAGGCGCCTGCAGTGTTCTGTAGGAGCCCATAGGGTTTTAGTGAGGTTCCGTTGTGTTGCTAAGGGTCTTGTAGAGTGCTGTCGGGTCCTGGAGTATTCTGTAGGGTTCCAGAGGGGCTCGTAGGGTTCCGTTGAAATCTGTAGGCTTCCCTAGGGGCCCGTGGAGTCCCGTAGATTTCCGTAGGGGCCTGTAGGGTTGTGTAAGTGCCCGCAGGGGCTGGTAGGAGCTTGTAGGGTGCCATAAGTTTCCAGAGGGTTGTGTAGGGTTCCGTAGGGGCCTGTGGTGTTCCCTAGGGGCCTGTAGAGTCTCGTACGGTTCCGCAGGGGCCTGTGGTGTTCCCTAGGGGCCTCTAGAGTCTCGTACGGTTCCGTAGGGGCCTGTGGTGTTCCCTAGGGGCCTCTAGAGTCTCGTACAGTTCCGTAGGGTCCTGTAGGTTTCCATAAGCGCCCGCAGAGGTCTGAAGGGACCCGTACTGTTCCATAAGGATCCATAGGGTTCCGTAGAGCTTCGTAGGTTCCCTAGAGGGCTGTAGAGTACCGCAGGAGCCAGTAGTGTTCTGTAGGGGCCCGTAAGGTTCCTTCCGTAGGGGCTGGCAGTGTTCCGTAGGGGCCTGTAGGGTTGTGTAAGTGCCCGCAGCAGTCTGTAGGAGTCTGTGGGATTCTGTAAGGTTCTGGAGGGTTCTGCAAGGTTCTGTAGGGGCCCGTAGAGTTCCGTAGTGGCTGGTAAAGTTCCGTAGGGCCCTGTGGGGTTCTGTATGGACCTGTAGGGTTCTGTAGGGGCCTGCAGGCTTCTGTAAGTGCCCACAGGTGTCTGTAGGGTTTTGTAGGGGTCTGTAGGGTTCTGTAGGCACCTGCAGTGTTCTGTAGGAGCCCATAGGGTTTTAGTGAGGTTCCGTTGTGTTGCTAAGGGTCTTGTAGAGTGCTGTCGGGTCCTGGAGTATTCTGTAGGGTTCCAGAGGGGCTCGTAGGGTTCCGTTGAAATCTGTAGGCTTCCCTAGGGGCCCGTGGAGTCCCGTAGATTTCCGTAGGGGCCTGTAGGGTTGTGTAAGTGCCCGCAGGGGTTGGTAGGAGCTTGTAGGGTGCCATAAGTTTCCAGAGGGTTGTGTAGGGTTCCGTAGGGGCCTGTGGTGTTCCCTAGGGGCCTGTAGAGTCTCGTACGGTTCCGTAGGGTCCTGTGGTGTTCCCTAGGGGCCTGTAGAGTCTCATACGGTTCCGTAGGGGCCTGTAGTGTTCCCTAGGGGCCTCTAGAGTCTCGTACAGTTCCGTAGGGTCCTGTAGGTTTCCATAAGCGCCCGCAGAGATCTGAAGGGGCCCGTACTGTTCCATAAGGATCCATAGGATTCCGTAGAGCTTCGTAGGTTCCCTAGAGGCCTGTAGAGTACCGCAGGAGCCAGTAGTGTTCTGTAGGGGCCCGTAAGGTTCCTTCCGTAGGGGCTGGCAGTGTTCCGTAGGGGCCTGTAGGGTTGTGTAAGTGCCCGCAGCAGTCTGTAGGAGTCTGTGGGATTCTGTAAGGTTCTGGAGGGTTCTGCAGGGTTCTGTAGGGGCCCGTAGAGTTCCGTAGTGGCTGGTAAAGTTCCGTAGGGCCCTGTGGGGTTCTGTATGGACCTGTAGGGTTCTGTAGGGGCCTGCAGGCTTCTGTAAGTGCCCACAGGTGTCTGTAGGGTTTTGTAGGGGTCTGTAGGGTTCCGTAGGCGCCTGCAGTGTTCTGTAGGAGCCCATAGGGTTTTAGTGAGGTTCCGTTGTGTTGCTAAGGGTCTTGTAGAGTGCTGTCGGGTCCTGGAGTATTCTGTAGGGTTCCAGAGGGGCTCGTAGGGTTCCGTTGAAATCTGTAGGCTTCCCTAGGGGCCCGTGGAGTCCCGTAGATTTCCGTAGGGGCCTGTAGGGATGTGTAAGTGCCCGCAGGGGCTGGTAGGAGCTTGTAGGGTGCCATAAGTTTCCAGAGGGTTGTGTAGGGTTCCGTAGGGGCCTGTGGTGTTCCCTAGGGGCCTGTAGAGTCTCGTACTGTTCCGCAGGGGCCTGTGGTGTTCCCTAGGGGCCTGTAGAGTCTCGTACGGTTCCGTAGGGGCCTGTGGTGTTCCCTAGGGGCCTCTAGAGTCTCGTACAGTTCCGTAGGGTCCTGTAGGTTTCCATAAGCGCCCGCAGAGGTCTGAAGGGACCCGTACTGTTCCATAAGGATCCATAGGGTTCCGTAGAGCTTCGTAGGTTCCCTAGAGGGCTGTAGAGTACCGCAGGAGCCAGTAGTGTTCTGTAGGGGCCCGTAAGGTTCCTTCCGTAGGGGCTGGCAGTGTTCCGTAGGGGCCTGTAGGGTTGTGTAAGTGCCCGCAGCAGTCTGTAGGAGTCTGTGGGATTCTGTAAGGTTCTGGAGGGTTCTGCAAGGTTCTGTAGGGGCCCGTAGAGTTCCGTAGTGGCTGGTAAAGTTCCGTAGGGCCCTGTGGGGTTCTGTATGGACCTGTAGGGTTCTGTAGGGGCCTGCAGGCTTCTGTAAGTGCCCGCAAGTGTCTGTAGGGTTTTGTAGGGGTCTGTAGGGTTCCGTAGGCGCCTGCAGTGTTCTGTAGGAGCTCATAGGGTTTTAGTGAGGTTCCGTTGTGTTGCTAAGGGTCTTGTAGAGTGCTGTCGGGTCCTGGAGTATTCTGTAGGGTTCCAGAGGGGCTCATAGGGTTCCGTTGAAATCTGTAGGCTTCCCTAGGGGCCCGTGGAGTCCCGTAGATTTCCGTAGGGGCCTGTAGGGTTGTGTAAGTGCCCGCAGGGGTTGGTAGGAGCTTGTAGGGTGCCATAAGTTTCCAGAGGGTTGTGTAGGGTTCCGTAGGCGCCTGCAGTGTTCTGTAGGAGCTCATAGGGTTTTAGTGAGGTTCCGTTGTGTTGCTAAGGGTCTTGTAGAGTGCTGTCGGGTCCTGGAGTATTCTGTAGGGTTCCAGAGGGGCTCGTAGGGTTCCGTTGAAATCTGTAGGCTTCCCTAGGGGCCCGTGGAGTCCCGTAGATTTCCGTAGGGGCCTGTAGTGTTCCCTAGGGGCCTCTAGAGTCTCGTACAGTTCCGTAGGGTCCTGTAGGTTTCCATAAGCGCCCGCAGAGGTCTGAAGGGACCCGTACTGTTCCATAAGGATCCATAGGGTTCCGTAGAGCTTCGTAGGTTCCCTAGAGGCCTGTAGAGTACCGCAGGAGTCAGTAGTGTTCTGTAGGGGCCCGTAAGGTTCCTTCCGTAGGGGCTGGCAGTGTTCCGTAGGGGCCTGTAGGGTTGTGTAAGTGCCCGCAGCAGTCTGTAGGAGTCTGTGGGATTCTGTAAGGTTCTGGAGGGTTCTGCAGGGTTCTGTAGGGGCCCGTAGAGTTCCGTAGTGGCTGGTAAAGTTCCGTAGGGCCCTGTGGGGTTCTGTATGGACCTGTAGGGTTCTGTAGGGGCCTGCAGGGTTCTGTAATTGCCCACAGGTGTCTGTAGGGTTTTGTAGGGGTCTGTAGGGTTCTGTAGGCACCTGCTGTGTTCTGTAGGAGCCCATAGGGTTTTAGTGAGGTTCCGTTGTGTTGCTAAGGGTCTTGTAGAGTGCTGTCGGGTCCTGGAGTATTCTGTAGGGTTCCAGAGGGGCTCGTAGGGTTCCGTTGAAATCTGTAGGCTTCCCTAGGGGCCCGTGGAGTCCCGTAGATTTCCGTAGGGGCCTGTAGGGTTGTGTAAGTGCCCGCAGGGGTTGATAGGAGCTTGTAGGGTGCCATAAGTTTCCAGAGGGTTGTGTAGGGTTCCGTAGGGGCCGGTGGTGTTCCCTAGGGGCCTGTAGAGTCTCGTACGGTTCCGTAGGGTCCTGTGGTGTTCCCTAGGGGCCTGTAGAGTCTCATACGGTTCCGTAGGGGCCTGTGGTGTTCCCTAGGGGCCTCTAGAGTCTCGTACAGTTCCGTAGGGTCCTGTAGGTTTCCATAAGCGCCCGCAGAGGTCTGAAGGGACCCGTACTGTTCCATAAGGATCCATAGGGTTCCGTAGAGCTTCGTAGGTTCCCTAGAGGGCTGTAGAGTACCGCAGGAGCCAGTAGTGTTCTGTAGGGGCCCGTAAGGTTCCTTCCGTAGGGGCTGGCAGTGTTCCGTAGGGGCCTGTAGGGTTGTGTAAGTGCCCGCAGCAGTCTGTAGGAGTCTGTGGGATTCTGTAAGGTTCTGGAGGGTTCTGCAGGGTTCTGTAGGGGCCCGTAGAGTTCCGTAGTGGCTGGTAAAGTTCCGTAGGGCCCTGTGGGGTTCTGTATGGACCTGTAGGGTTCTGTAGGGGCCTGCAGGCTTCTGTAAGTGCCCACAGGTGTCTGTAGGGTTTTGTAGGGGTCTGTAGGGTTCCGTAGGCGCCTGCAGTGTTCTGTAGGAGCCCATAGGGTTTTAGTGAGGTTCCGTTGTGTTGCTAAGGGTCTTGTAGAGTGCTGTCGGGTCCTGGAGTATTCTGTAGGGTTCCAGAGGGGCTGGTAGGGTTCCGTTGAAATCTGTAGGCTTCCCTAGGGGCCCGTGGAGTCCCGTAGATTTCCGTAGGGGCCTGTAGGGTTGTGTAAGTGCCCGCAGGGGTTGGTAGGAGCTTGTAGGGTGCCATAAGTTTCCAGAGGGTTGTGTAGGGTTCTGTAGGGGCCTGTGGTGTTCCCTAGGGGCCTGTAGAGTCTCGTACGGTTCCGTAGGGTCCTGTGGTGTTCCCTAGGGGCCTGTAGAGTCTCATACGGTTCCGTAGGGGCCTGTGGTGTTCCCTAGGGGCCTCTAGAGTCTCGTACAGTTCCGTAGGGTCCTGTAGGTTTCCATAAGCGCCCGCAGAGATCTGAAGGGGCCCGTACTGTTCCGTAAGGGTCCATAGGGCTCCGTAGAGCTTCGTAGGTTCCCTAGAGGGCTGTAGAGTACCGCAGGAGCCAGTAGTGTTCTGTAGGGGCCCGTAAGGTTCCTTCCGTAGGGGCTGGCAGTGTTCCGTAGGGGCCTGTAGGGTTGTGTAAGTGCCCGCAGCAGTCTGTAGGAGTCTGTGGGATTCTGTAAGGTTCTGGAGGGTTCTGCAGGGTTCTGTAGGGGCCCGTAGAGTTCCGTAGTGGCTGGTAAAGTTCCGTAGGGCCCTGTGGGGTTCTGTATGGACCTGTAGGGTTCTGTAGGGGCCTGCAGGCTTCTGTAAGTGCCCGCAAGTGTCTGTAGGGTTCCGTAGGGGTCTGTAGGGTTCCGTAGGCGCCTGCAGTGTTCTGTAGGAGCCCATAGGGTTTTAGTGAGGTTCCGTTGTGTTGCTAAGGGTCTTGTAGAGTGCTGTCGGGTCCTGGAGTATTCTGTAGGGTTCCAGAGGGGCTCGTAGGGTTCCGTTGAAATCTGTAGGCTTCCCTAGGGGCCCGTGGAGTCCCGTAGATTTCTGTAGGGACCTGTAGGGTTGTGTAAGTGCCCGCAGGGGTTGGTAGGAGCTTGTAGGGTGCCATAAGTTTCCAGAGGGTTGTGTAGGGTTCCGTAGGCGCCTGCAGTGTTCTGTAGGAGCTCATACGGTTTTAGTGAGGTTCCGTTGTGTTGCTAAGGGTCTTGTAGAGTGCTGTCGGGTCCTGGAGTATTCTGTAGGGTTCCAGAGGGGCTCGTAGGGTTCCGTTGAAATCTGTAGGCTTCCCTAGGGGCCCGTGGAGTCCCGTAGATTTCCGTAGGGGCCTGTAGTGTTCCCTAGGGGCCTGTAGAGTCTCGTACGGTTCCGTAGGGGCCTGTGGTGTTCCCTAGCGGCCTCTAGAGTCTCGTACAGTTCCGTAGAGTCCTGTAGGTTTCCATAAGCGCCCGCAGAGGTCTGAAGGGGCCCGTACTGTTCCATAAGGATCCATAGGGTTCCGTAGAGCTTCGTAGGTTCCCTAGAGGCCTGTAGAGTACCGCAGGAGCCAGTAGTGTTCTGTAGGGGCCCGTAAGGTTCCTTCCGTAGGGGCTGGCAGTGTTCCGTAGGGTCCTCTAGGGTTGTGTAAGTGCCCGCAGCAGTCTGTAGGAGTCTGTGGGATTCTGTAAGGTTCTGGAGGGTTCTGCAGGGTTCTGTAGGGGCCCGTAGAGTTCCGTAGTGGCTGGTAAAGTTCCGTAGGGCCCTGTGGGGTTCTGTATGGACCTGTAGGGTTCTGTAGGGGCCTGCAGGCTTCTGTAAGTGCCCGCAAGTTTCTGTAGGGTTCCGTAGGGGTCTGTAGGGTTCCGTAGGCGCCTGCAGTGTTCTGGAGGAGCCCATAGGGTTTTAGTGAGGTTCCGTTGTGTTGCTAAGGGTCTTGTAGAGTGCTGTCGGGTCCTGGAGTATTCTGTAGGGTTCCAGAGGGGCTGGTAGGGTTCCGTTGAAATCTGTAGGCTTCCCTAGGGGCCCGTGGAGTCCCGTAGATTTCCGTAGGGGCCTGTAGGGTTGTGTAAGTGCCCGCAGGGGTTGGTAGGAGCTTGTAGGGTGCCATAAGTTTCCAGAGGGTTGTGTAGGGTTCCGTAGGGGCCTGTGGTGTTCCCTAGGGGCCTGTAGAGTCTCGTACGGTTCCGTAGGGTCCTGTGGTGTTCCCTAGGGGCCTGTAGAGTCCCGTAGATTTCCGTAGGGGCCTGTAGTGTTCCCTAGGGGCCTCTAGAGTCTCGTACAGTTCCGTAGGGTCCTGTAGGTTTCCATAAGCGCCCGCAGAGATCTGAAGGGGCCCGTACTGTTCCATAAGGATCCATAGGATTCCGTAGAGCTTCGTAGGTTCCCTAGAGGCCTGTAGAGTACCGCAGGAGCCAGTAGTGTTCTGTAGGGGCCCATAAGGTTCCTTCCGTAGGGGCTGGCAGTGTTCCGTAGGGGCCTGTAGGGTTGTGTAAGTGCCCGCAGCAGTCTGTAGGAGTCTGTGGGATTCTGTAAGGTTCTGGAGGGTTCTGCAGGGTTCTGTAGGGGCCCGTAGAGTTCCGTAGTGGCTGGTAAAGTTCCGTAGGGCCCTGTGGGGTTCTGTATGGACCTGTAGGGTTCTGTAGGGGCCTGCAGGGTTCTGTAAGTGCCCGCAGGGGTTGGTAGGAGCTTGTAGGGTGC
Source organism: Numenius arquata (assembly GCF_964106895.1). Classification (NCBI taxonomy): domain Eukaryota; kingdom Metazoa; phylum Chordata; class Aves; order Charadriiformes; family Scolopacidae; genus Numenius; species Numenius arquata. Next base: position 17,307 of record NW_027414832.1, read on the forward strand.
CATAAGTTTCCAGAGGGTTGTGTAGGGTTCCGTAGGGGCCTGTGGTGTTCCCTAGGGGCCTGTAGAGTCTCGTACGGTTCCGTAGGGTCCTGTGGTGTTCCCTAGGGGCCTGTAGAGTCTCATACGGTTCCGTAGGGGCCTGTGGTGTTCCCTAGGGGCCTCTAGAGTCTCGTACAGTTCCGTAGGGTCCTGTAGGTTTCCATAAGCGCCCGCAGAGATCTGAAGGGGCCCGTACTGTTCCGTAAGGGTCCATAGGGCTCCGTAGAGCTTCGTAGGTTCCCTAGAGGCCTGTAGAGTACCGCAGGAGCCAGTAGTGTTCTGTAGGGGCCCGTAAGGTTCCTTCCGTAGGGGCTGGCAGTGTTCCGTAGGGGCCTGTAGGGTTGTGTAAGTGCCCGCAGCAGTCTGTAGGAGTCTGTGGGATTCTGTAAGGTTCTGGAGGGTTCTGCAGGGTTCTGTAGGGGCCCGTAGAGTTCCGTAGTGGCTGGTAAAGTTCCGTAGGGCCCTGTGGGGTTCTGTATGAACCTGTAGGGTTCTGTAGGGGCCTGCAGGCTTCTGTAAGTGCCCGCAAGTGTCTGTAGGGTTCCGTAGGGGTCTGTAGGGTTCCGTAGGCGCCTGCAGTGTTCTGTAGGAGCCCATAGGGTTTTAGTGAGGTTCCGTTGTGTTGCTAAGGGTCTTGTAGAGTGCTGTCGGGTCCTGGAGTATTCTGTAGGGTTCCAGAGGGGCTCGTAGGGTTCCGTTGAAATCTGTAGGCTTCCCTAGGGGCCTGTGGAGTCCCGTAGATTTCTGTAGGGACCTGTAGGGTTGTGTAAGTGCCCGCAGGGGTTGGTAGGAGCTTGTAGGGTGCCATAAGTTTCCAGAGGGTTGTGTAGGGTTCCGTAGGCGCCTGCAGTGTTCTGTAGGAGCTCATAGGGTTTTAGTGAGGTTCCGTTGTGTTGCTAAGGGTCTTGTAGAGTGCTGTCGGGTCCTGGAGTATTCTGTAGGGTTCCAGAGGGGCTCGTAGGGTTCCGTTGAAATCTGTAGGCTTCCCTAGGGGCCCGTGGAGTCCCGTAGATTTCCGTAGGGGCCTGTAGTGTTCCCTAGGGGCCTCTAGAGTCTCGTACAGTTCCGCAGGGTCCTGTAGGTTTCCATAAGCGCCCGCAGAGGTCTGAAGGGACCCGTACTGTCCCATAAGGATCCATAGGATTCCGTAGAGCTTCGTAGGTTCCCTAGAGGCCTGTAGAGTACCGCAGGAGCCAGTAGTGTTCTGTAGGGGCCCATAAGGTTCCTTCCGTAGGGGCTGGCAGTGTTCCGTAGGGGCCTGTAGGGTTGTGTAAGTGCCCGCAGCAGTCTGTAGGAGTCTGTGGGATTCTGTAAGGTTCTGGAGGGTTCTGCAGGGTTCTGTAGGGGCCCGTAGAGTCCCGTAGTGGCTGGTAAAGTTCCGTAGGGCCCTGTGGGGTTCTGTATGGACCTGTAGGGTTCTGTAGGGGCCTGCAGGCTTCTGTAAGTGCCCGCAGGTGTCTGTAGGGTTCTGTAGGGGTCTGTAGGGTTCCGTAGGCACCTGCAGTGTTCTGGAGGAGCCCATAGGGTTTTAGTGAGGTTCCGTTGTGTTGCTAAGGGTCTTGTAGAGTGCTGTCGGGTCCTGGAGTATTCTGTAGGGTTCCAGAGGGGCTGGTAGGGTTCCGTTGAAATCTGTAGGCTTCCCTAGGGGCCCGTGGAGTCCCGTAGATTTCCGTAGGGGCCTGTAGGGTTGTGTAAGTGCCCGCAGGGGTTGGTAGGAGCTTGTAGGGTGCCATAAGTTTCCAGAGGGTTGTGTAGGGTTCCGTAGGGGCCTGTGGTGTTCCCTAGGGGCCTGTAGAGTCTCGTACGGTTCCGTAGGGGCCTGTGGTGTTCCTTAAGGGCCTGTAGAGTCTCATACAGTTCCGTAGGGGCCTGTAGTGTTCCCTAGAGGCCTGTAGAGTCTCGTGCGGTTCCGTAGGGGCCTGTAGGTTTCCATAAGCGCCCGCAGAGGTCTGAAGGGGCCCGTACTGTTCCATAAGGATCCATAGGGTTCCGTAGAGCTTCGTAGGTTCCCTAGAGGCCTGTAGAGTACCGCAGGAGCCAGTAGTGTTCTGTAGGGGCCCGTAAGGTTCCTTCCGTAGGGGCTGGCAGTGTTCCGTAGGGGCCTGTAGGGTTGTGTAAGTGCCCGCAGCAGTCTGTAGGAGTCTGTGGGATTCTGTAAGGTTCTGGAGGGTTCTGCAGGGTTCTGTAGGGGCCCGTAGAGTTCCGTAGTGGCTGGTAAAGTTCCGTAGGGCCCTGTGGGGTTCTGTATGGACCTGTAGGGTTCTGTAAATGCCCGCAAGTGTCTGTAGGGTTTTGTAGGGGTCTGTAGGGTTCCGTAGGCGCCTGCAGTGTTCTGTAGGAGCTCATAGGGTTTTAGTGAGGTTCCGTTGTGTTGCTAAGGGTCTTGTAGAGTGCTGTCGGGTCCTGGAGTATTCTGTAGGGTTCCAGAGGGGCTCGTAGGGTTCCGTTGAAATCTGTAGGCTTCCCTAGGGGCCCGTGGATTCCCGTAGATTTCTGTAGGGGCCTGTAGGGTTGTGTAAGTGCCCGCAGGGGTTGGTAGGAGCTTGTAGGGTGCCATAAGTTTCCAGAGGGTTGTGTAGGGTTCCGTAGGCGTCTGCAGTGTTCTGTAGGAGCTCATAGGGTTTTAGTGAGGTTCCGTTGTGTTGCTAAGGGTCTTGTAGAGTGCTGTCGGGTCCTGGAGTATTCTGTAGGGTTCCAGAGGGGCTCGTAGGGTTCCGTTGAAATCTGTAGGCTTCCCTAGGGGCCCGTGGAGTCCCGTAGATTTCCGTAGGGGCCTGTAGTGTTCCCTAGGGGCATCTAGAGTCTCGTACAGTTCCGTAGGGTCCTGTAGGTTTCCATAAGCGCCCGCAGAGGTCTGAAGGGACCCGTACTGTTCCATAAGGATCCATAGGATTCCGTAGAGCTTCGTAGGTTCCCTAGAGGCCTGTAGAGTACCGCAGGAGCCAGTAGTGTTCTGTAGGGGCCCGTAAGGTTCCTTCCGTAGGGGCTGGCAGTGTTCCGTAGGGGCCTGTAGGGTTGTGTAAGTGCCCGCAGCAGTCTGTAGGAGTCTGTGGGATTCTGTAAGGTTCTGGAGGGTTCTGCAGGGTTCTGTAGGGGCCCGTAGAGTTCCGTAGTGGCTGGTAAAGTTCCGTAGGGCCCTGTGGGGTTCTGTATGGACCTGTAGGGTTCTGTAGGGGCCTGCAGGGTTCTGTAAGTGCCCACAGGTGTCTGTAGGGTTTTGTAGGGGTCTGTAGGGTTCCGTAGGCGCCTGCAGTGTTCTGTAGGAGCCCATAGGGTTTTAGTGAGGTTCCGTTGTGTTGCTAAGGGTCTTGTAGAGTGCTGTCGGGTCCTGGAGTATTCTGTAGGGTTCCAGAAGGGCTTGTAGGGTTCCGTCGAAATCTGTAGGCTTCCCTAGGGGCCCGTGGAGTCCCGTAGATTTCCGTAGGGGCCTGTAGGGTTGTGTAAGTGCCCGCAGGGGTTGGTAGGAGGTTGTAGGGTGCCATAAGTTTCCAGAGGGTTGTGTAGGGTTCCGTAGGGGCCTGTGGTGTTCCCTAGGGGCCTGTAGAGTCTCGTACGGTTCTGTAGGGGCCTGTGGTGTTCCCTAGGGGCCTGTAGAGTCTCGTACGGTTCCGTAGGGGCCTGTGGTGTTCCCTAGCGGCCTCTAGAGTCTCGTACAGTTCCGTAGGGTCCTGTAGGTTTCCATAAGCGCCCGCAGAGGTCTGAAGGGGCCCGTACTGTTCCATAAGGATCCATAGGGTTCCGTAGAGCTTCGTAGGTTCCCTAGAGGCCTGTAGAGTACCGCAGGAGCCAGTAGTGTTCTGTAGGGGCCCGTAAGGTTCCTTCCGTAGGGGCTGGCAGTGTTCCGTAGGGTCCTCTAGGGTTGTGTAAGTGCCCGCAGCAGTCTGTAGGAGTCTGTGGGATTCTGTAAGGTTCTGGAGGGTTCTGCAGGGTTCTGTAGGGGCCCGTAGAGTTCCGTAGTGGCTGGTAAAGTTCCGTAGGGCCCTGTGGGGTTCTGTATGGACCTGTAGGGTTCTGTAGGGGCCCGTAGAGTTCCGTAGTGGCTGGTAAAGTTCCGTAGGGCCCTGTGGGGTTCTGTATGGACCTGTAGGGTTCTGTAGGGGCCTGTAGGCTTCTGTAAGTGCCCGCAAGTGTCTGTAGGGTTTTGTAGGGGTCTGTAGGGTTCCGTAGGCGCCTGCAGTGTTCTGTAGGAGCCCATAGGGTTTTAGTGAGGTTCCGTTGTGTTGCTAAGGGTCTTGAAGAGTGCTGTCGGGTCCTGGAGTATTCTGTAGGGTTCCAGAGGGGCTGGTAGGGTTCCGCTGAAATCTGTAGGCTTCCCTAGGGGCCCGTGGAGTCCCGTAGATTTCCGTAGGGGCCTGTAGGGTTGTGTAAGTGCCCGCAGGGGTTGGTAGGAGGTTGTAGGGTGCCATAAGTTTCCAGAGGGTTGTGTAGGGTTCCGTAGGGGCCTGTGGTGTTCCCTAGGGGCCTGTAGAGTCTCGTACGGTTCTGTAGGGGCCTGTGGTGTTCCCTAGGGGCCTGTAGAGTCTCGTACGGTTCCGTAGGGGCCTGTGGTGTTCCCTAGCGGCCTCTAGAGTCTCGTACAGTTCCGTAGAGTCCTGTAGGTTTCCATAAGCGCCCGCAGAGGTCTGAAGGGGCCCGTACTGTTCCATAAGGATCCATAGGGTTCCGTAGAGCTTCGTAGGTTCCCTAGAGGCCTGTAGAGTACCGCAGGAGCCAGTAGTGTTCTGTAGGGGCCCGTAAGGTTCCTTCCGTAGGGGCTGGCAGTGTTCCGTAGGGGCCTGTAGGGTTGTGTAAGTGCCCGCAGCAGTCTGTAGGAGTCTGTGGGATTCTGTAAGGTTCTGGAGGGTTCTGCAGGGTTCTGTAGGGGCCCGTAGAGTCCCGTAGTGGCTGGTAAAGTTCCGTAGGGCCCTGTGGGGTTCTGTATGGACCTGTAGGGTTCTGTAGGGGCCTGCAGGCTTCTGTAAGTGCCCGCAGGTGTCTGTAGGGTTCTGTAGGGGTCTGTAGGGTTCCGTAGGCACCTGCAGTGTTCTGGAGGAGCCCATAGGGTTTTAGTGAGGTTCCGTTGTGTTGCTAAGGGTCTTGTAGAGTGCTGTCGGGTCCTGGAGTATTCTGTAGGGTTCCAGAAGGGCTTGTAGGGTTCCGTCGAAATCTGTAGGCTTCCCTAGGGGCCCGTGGACTCCCGTAGATTTCCGTAGGGGCCTGTAGTGTTCCCTAGGGGCCTCTAGAGTCTCGTACAGTTCCGTAGGGTCCTGTACGTTTCCATAAGCGCCCGCAGAGGTCTGAAGGGATCCGTACTGTTCCATAAGGATCCATAGGATTCCGTAGAGCTTCGTAGGTTCCCTAGAGGCCTGTAGAGTACCGCAGGAGCCAGTAGTGTTCTGTAGGGGCCCGTAAGGTTCCTTCCGTAGGGGCTGGCAGTGTTCCGTAGGGGCCTGTAGGGTTGTGTAAGTGCCCGCAGCAGTCTGTAGGAGTCTGTGGGATTCTGTAAGGTTCTGGAGGGTTCTGCAGGGTTCTGTAGGGGCCCGTAGAGTTCCGTAGTGGCTGGTAAAGTTCCGTAGGGCCCTGTGGGGTTCTGTATGGACCTGTAGGGTTCTGTAGGGGCCTGCAGGCTTCTGTAAGTGCCCGCAGGTGTCTGTAGGGTTCTGTAGGGGTCTGTAGGGTTCCGTAGGCACCTGCAGTGTTCTGGAGGAGCCCATAGGGTTTTAGTGAGGTTCCGTTGTGTTGCTAAGGGTCTTGTAGAGTGCTGTCGGGTCCTGGAGTATTCTGTAGGGTTCCAGAGGGGCTGGTAGGGTTCCGTTGAAATCTGTAGGCTTCCCTAGGGGCCCGTGGAGTCCCGTAGATTTCCGTAGGGGCCTGTAGGGTTGTGTAAGTGCCCGCAGGGGTTGGTAGGAGCTTGTAGGGTGCCATAAGTTTCCAGAGGGTTGTGTAGGGTTCCGTAGGGGCCTGTGGTGTTCCCTAGGGGCCTGTAGAGTCTCGTACGGTTCCGTAGGGTCCTGTGGTGTTCCCTAGGGTCCTGTAGAGTCTCATACGGTTCCGTAGGGGCCTGTGGTGTTCCCTAGGGGCCTCTAGAGTCTCGTACAGTTCCGTAGGGTCCTGTAGGTTTCCATAAGCGCCCGCAGAGATCTGAAGGGGCCCGTACTGTTCCGTAAGGGTCCATAGGGCTCCGTAGAGCTTCGTAGGTTCCCTAGAGGCCTGTAGAGTACCGCAGGAGCCAGTAGTGTTCTGTAGGGGCCCGTAAGGTTCCTTCCGTAGGGGCTGGCAGTGTTCCGTAGGGGCCTGTAGGGTTGTGTAAGTGCCCGCAGCAGTCTGTAGGAGTCTGTGGGATTCTGTAAGGTTCTGGAGGGTTCTGCAGGGTTCTGTAGGGGCCCGTAGAGTTCCGTAGTGGCTGGTAAAGTTCCGTAGGGCCCTGTGGGGTTCTGTATGGACCTGTAGGGTTCTGTAGGGGCCTGCAGGGTTCTGTAAGTGCCCACAGGTGTCTGTAGGGTTTTGTAGGGGTCTGTAGGGTTCCGTAGGCGCCTGCAGTGTTCTGTAGGAGCCCATAGGGTTTTAGTGAGGTTCCGTTGTGTTGCTAAGGGTCTTGTAGAGTGCTGTCGGGTCCTGGAGTATTCTGTAGGGTTCCAGAAGGGCTTGTAGGGTTCCGTCGAAATCTGTAGGCTTCCCTAGGGGCCCGTGGAGTCCCGTAGATTTCCGTAGGGGCCTGTAGGGTTGTGTAAGTGCCCGCAGGGGTTGGTAGGAGCTTGTAGGGTGCCATAAGTTTCCAGAGGGTTGTGTAGGGTTCCGTAGGGGCCTGTGGTGTTCCCTAGGGGCCTGTAGAGTCTCGTACGGTTCTGTAGGGGCCTGTGGTGTTCCCTAGGGGCCTGTAGAGTCTCGTACGGTTCCGTAGGGGCCTGTGGTGTTCCCTAGGGGCCTCTAGAGTCTCGTACAGTTCCGTAGGGTCCTGTAGGTTTCCATAAGCGCCCGCAGAGGTCTGAAGGGACCCGTACTGTTCCAGAAGGATCCATAGGATTCCGTAGAGCTTCGTAGGTTCCCTAGAGGCCTGTAGAGTACCGCAGGAGCCAGTAGTGTTCTGTAGGGGCCCGTAAGGTTCCTTCCGTAGGGGCTGGCAGTGTTCCGTAGGGGCCTGTAGGGTTGTGTAAGTGCCCGCAGCAGTCTGTAGGAGTCTGTGGGATTCTGTAAGGTTCTGGAGGGTTCTGCAGGGTTCTGTAGGGGCCCGTAGAGTTCCGTAGTGGCTGGTAAAGTTCCGTAGGGCCCTGTGGGGTTCTGTATGGACCTGTAGGGTTCTGTAGGGGCCCGTAGAGTTCCGTAGTGGCTGGTAAAGTTCCGTAGGGCCCTGTGGGGTTCTGTATGGACCTGTAGGGTTCTGTAGGGGCCTGCAGGGTTCTGTAAGTGCCCACAGGTGTCTGTAGGGTTTTGTAGGGGTCTGTAGGGTTCCGTAGGCGCCTGCAGTGTTCTGTAGGAGCCCATAGGGTTTTAGTGAGGTTCCGTTGTGTTGCTAAGGGTCTTGTAGAGTGCTGTCGGGTCCTGGAGTATTCTGTAGGGTTCCAGAAGGGCTTGTAGGGTTCCGTCGAAATCTGTAGGCTTCCCTAGGGGCCCGTGGAGTCCCGTAGATTTCCGTAGGGGCCTGTAGGGTTGTGTAAGTGCCCGCAGGGGTTGGTAGGAGCTTGTAGGGTGCCATAAGTTTCCAGAGGGTTGTGTAGGGTTCCGTAGGGGCCTGTGGTGTTCCCTAGGGGCCTGTAGAGTCTCGTACGGTTCTGTAGGGGCCTGTGGTGTTCCCTAGGGGCCTGTAGAGTCTCGTACGGTTCCGTAGGGGCCTGTGGTGTTCCCTAGGGGCCTCTAGAGTCTCGTACAGTTCCGTAGGGTCCTGTAGGTTTCCATAAGCGCCCGCAGAGGTCTGAAGGGGCCCGTACTGTTCCATAAGGATCCATAGGGTTCCGTAGAGCTTCGTAGGTTCCCTAGAGGCCTGTAGAGTACCGCAGGAGCCAGTAGTGTTCTGTAGGGGCCCGTAAGGTTCCTTCCGTAGGGGCTGGCAGTGTTCCGTAGGGTCCTCTAGGGTTGTGTAAGTGCCCGCAGCAGTCTGTAGGAGTCTGTGGGATTCTGTAAGGTTCTGGAGGGTTCTGCAGGGTTCTGTAGGGGCCCGTAGAGTTCCGTAGTGGCTGGTAAAGTTCCGTAGGGCCCTGTGGGGTTCTGTATGGACCTGTAGGGTTCTGTAGGGGCCTGCAGGGTTCTGTAAGTGCCCGCAGGTGTCTGTAGGGTTCTGTAGGGGTCTGTAGGGTTCCGTAGGCACCTGCAGTGTTCTGGAGGAGCCCATAGGGTTTTAGTGAGGTTCCGTTGTGTTGCTAAGGGTCTTGTAGAGTGCTGTCGGGTCCTGGAGTATTCTGTAGGGTTCCAGAAGGGCTTGTAGGGTTCCGTCGAAATCTGTAGGCTTCCCTAGGGGCCCGTGGAGTCCCGTAGATTTCCGTAGGGGCCTGTAGGGTTGTGTAAGTGCCCGCAGGGGTTGGTAGGAGGTTGTAGGGTGCCATAAGTTTCCAGAGGGTTGTGTAGGGTTCCGTAGGGGCCTGTGGTGTTCCCTAGGGGCCTGTAGAGTCTCGTACGGTTCTGTAGGGGCCTGTGGTGTTCCCTAGGGTCCTGTAGAGTCTCGTACGGTTCCGTAGGGGCCTGTGGTGTTCCCTAGCGGCCTCTAGAGGCTCGTACAGTTCCGTAGAGTCCTGTAGGTTTCCATAAGCGCCCGCAGAGGTCTGAAGGGGCCCGTACTGTTCCATAAGGATCCATAGGGTTCCGTAGAGCTTCGTAGGTTCCCTAGAGGCCTGTAGAGTACCGCAGGAGCCAGTAGTGTTCTGTAGGGGCCCGTAAGGTTCCTTCCGTAGGGGCTGGCAGTGTTCCGTAGGGTCCTCTAGGGTTGTGTAAGTGCCCGCAGCAGTCTGTAGGAGTCTGTGGGATTCTGTAAGGTTCTGGAGGGTTCTGCAGGGTTCTGTAGGGGCCCGTAGAGTTCCGTAGTGGCTGGTAAAGTTCCGTAGGGCCCTGTGGGGTTCTGTATGGACCTGTAGGGTTCTGTAGGGGCCTGCAGGCTTCTGTAAGTGCCCGCTGGTGTCTGTAGGGTTCTGTAGGGGTCTGTAGGGTTCCGTAGGCACCTGCAGTGTTCTGGAGGAGCCCATAGGGTTTTAGTGAGGTTCCGTTGTGTTGCTAAGGGTCTTGTAGAGTGCTGTCGGGTCCTGGAGTATTCTGTAGGGTTCCAGAAGGGCTTGTAGGGTTCCGTCGAAATCTGTAGGCTTCCCTAGGGGCCCGTGGAGTCCCGTAGATTTCCGTAGGGGCCTGTAGGGTTGTGTAAGTGCCCGCAGGGGTTGGTAGGAGCTTGTAGGGTGCCATAAGTTTCCAGAGGGTTGTGTAGGGTTCCGTAGGGGCCTGTGGTGTTCCCTAGGGGCCTGTAGAGTCTCGTACGGTTCTGTAGGGGCCTGTGGTGTTCCCTAGGGGCCTGTAGAGTCTCGTACGGTTCCGTAGGGGCCTGTGGTGTTCCCTAGGGGCCTCTAGAGTCTCGTACAGTTCCGTAGGGTCCTGTAGGTTTCCATAAGCGCCCGCAGAGGTCTGAAGGGGCCCGTACTGTTCCAGAAGGATCCATAGGGTTCCGTAGAGCTTCGTAGGTTCCCTAGAGGCCTGTAGAGTACCGCAGGAGCCAGTAGTGTTCTGTAGGGGCCCGTAAGGTTCCTTCCGTAGGGGCTGGCAGTGTTCCGTAGGGTCCTCTAGGGTTGTGTAAGTGCCCGCAGCAGTCTGTAGGAGTCTGTGGGATTCTGTAAGGTTCTGGAGGGTTCTGCAGGGTTCTGTAGGGGCCCGTAGAGTTCCGTAGTGGCTGGTAAAGTTCCGTAGGGCCCTGTGGGGTTCTGTATGGACCTGTAGGGTTCTGTAGGGGCCTGCAGGGTTCTGTAAGTGCCCGCAGGTGTCTGTAGGGTTCTGTAGGGGTCTGTAGGGTTCCGTAGGCACCTGCAGTGTTCTGGAGGAGCCCATAGGGTTTTAGTGAGGTTCCGTTGTGTTGCTAAGGGTCTTGTAGAGTGCTGTCGGGTCCTGGAGTATTCTGTAGGGTTCCAGAAGGGCTTGTAGGGTTCCGTCGAAATCTGTAGGCTTCCCTAGGGGCCCGTGGAGTCCCGTAGATTTCCGTAGGGGCCTGTAGGGTTGTGTAAGTGCCCGCAGGGGTTGGTAGGAGGTTGTAGGGTGCCATAAGTTTCCAGAGGGTTGTGTAGGGTTCCGTAGGGGCCTGTGGTGTTCCCTAGGGGCCTGTAGAGTCTCGTACGGTTCTGTAGGGGCCTGTGGTGTTCCCTAGGGTCCTGTAGAGTCTCGTACGGTTCCGTAGGGGCCTGTGGTGTTCCCTAGCGGCCTCTAGAGGCTCGTACAGTTCCGTAGAGTCCTGTAGGTTTCCATAAGCGCCCGCAGAGGTCTGAAGGGGCCCGTACTGTTCCATAAGGATCCATAGGGTTCCGTAGAGCTTCGTAGGTTCCCTAGAGGCCTGTAGAGTACCGCAGGAGCCAGTAGTGTTCTGTAGGGGCCCGTAAGGTTCCTTCCGTAGGGGCTGGCAGTGTTCCGTAGGGTCCTCTAGGGTTGTGTAAGTGCCCGCAGCAGTCTGTAGGAGTCTGTGGGATTCTGTAAGGTTCTGGAGGGTTCTGCAGGGTTCTGTAGGGGCCCGTAGAGTTCCGTAGTGGCTGGTAAAGTTCCGTAGGGCCCTGTGGGGTTCTGTATGGACCTGTAGGGTTCTGTAGGGGCCTGCAGGCTTCTGTAAGTGCCCGCAGGTGTCTGTAGGGTTCTGTAGGGGTCTGTAGGGTTCCGTAGGCACCTGCAGTGTTCTGGAGGAGCCCATAGGGTTTTAGTGAGGTTCCGTTGTGTTGCTAAGGGTCTTGTAGAGTGCTGTCGGGTCCTGGAGTATTCTGTAGGGTTCCAGAAGGGCTTGTAGGGTTCCGTCGAAATCTGTAGGCTTCCCTAGGGGCCCGTGGAGTCCCGTAGATTTCCGTAGGGGCCTGTAGGGTTGTGTAAGTGCCCGCAGGGGTTGGTAGGAGCTTGTAGGGTGCCATAAGTTTCCAGAGGGTTGTGTAGGGTTCCGTAGGGGCCTGTGGTGTTCCCTAGGGGCCTGTAGAGTCTCGTACGGTTCTGTAGGGGCCTGTGGTGTTCCCTAGGGGCCTGTAGAGTCTCGTACGGTTCCGTAGGGGCCTGTGGTGTTCCCTAGGGGCCTCTAGAGTCTCGTACAGTTCCGTAGGGTCCTGTAGGTTTCCATAAGCGCCCGCAGAGGTCTGAAGGGACCCGTACTGTTCCATAAGGATCCATAGGATTCCGTAGAGGTTCGTAGGTTCCCTAGAGGCCTGTAGAGTACCGCAGGAGCCAGTAGTGTTCTGTAGGGGCCCGTAAGGTTCCTTCCGTAGGGGCTGGCAGTGTTCCGTAGGGGCCTGTAGGGTTGTGTAAGTGCCCGCAGCAGTCTGTAGGAGTCTGTGGGATTCTGTAAGGTTCTGGAGGGTTCTGCAGGGTTCTGTAGGGGCCCGTAGAGTTCCGTAGTGGCTGGTAAAGTTCCGTAGGGCCCTGTGGGGTTCTGTATGGACCTGTAGGGTTCTGTAGGGGCCCGTAGAGTTCCGTAGTGGCTGGTAAAGTTCCGTAGGGCCCTGTGGGGTTCTGTATGGACCTGTAGGGTTCTGTAGGGGCCTGCAGGGTTCTGTAAGTGCCCACAGGTGTCTGTAGGGTTTTGTAGGGGTCTGTAGGGTTCCGTAGGCGCCTGCAGTGTTCTGTAGGAGCCCATAGGGTTTTAGTGAGGTTCCGTTGTGTTGCTAAGGGTCTTGTAGAGTGCTGTCGGGTCCTGGAGTATTCTGTAGGGTTCCAGAAGGGCTTGTAGGGTTCCGTCGAAATCTGTAGGCTTCCCTAGGGGCCCGTGGAGTCCCGTAGATTTCCGTAGGGGCCTGTAGGGTTGTGTAAGTGCCCGCAGGGGTTGGTAGGAGCTTGTAGGGTGCCATAAGTTTCCAGAGGGTTGTGTAGGGTTCCGTAGGGGCCTGTGGTGTTCCCTAGGGGCCTGTAGAGTCTCGTACGGTTCCGTAGGGGCCTGTGGTGTTCCCTAGGGGCCTCTAGAGTCTCGTACAGTTCCGTAGGGTCCTGTAGGTTTCCATAAGCGCCCGCAGAGGTCTGAAGGGGCCCGTACTGTTCCATAAGGATCCATAGGGTTCCGTAGAGCTTCGTAGGTTCCCTAGAGGCCTGTAGAGTACCGCAGGAGCCAGTAGTGTTCTGTAGGGGCCCGTAAGGTTCCTTCCGTAGGGGCTGGCAGTGTTCCGTAGGGTCCTCTAGGGTTGTGTAAGTGCCCGCAGCAGTCTGTAGGAGTCTGTGGGATTCTGTAAGGTTCTGGAGGGTTCTGCAGGGTTCTGTAGGGGCCCGTAGAGTTCCGTAGTGGCTGGTAAAGTTCCGTAGGGCCCTGTGGGGTTCTGTATGGACCTGTAGGGTTCTGTAGGGGCCTGCAGGCTTCTGTAAGTGCCCGCAGGTGTCTGTAGGGTTCTGTAGGGGTCTGTAGGGTTCCGTAGGCACCTGCAGTGTTCTGGAGGAGCCCATAGGGTTTTAGTGAGGTTCCGTTGTGTTGCTAAGGGTCTTGTAGAGTGCTGTCGGGTCCTGGAGTATTCTGTAGGGTTCCAGAAGGGCTTGTAGGGTTCCGTCGAAATCTGTAGGCTTCCCTAGGGGCCCGTGGAGTCCCGTAGATTTCCGTAGGGGCCTGTAGGGTTGTGTAAGTGCCCGCAGGGGTTGGTAGGAGGTTGTAGGGTGCCATAAGTTTCCAGAGGGTTGTGTAGGGTTCCGTAGGGGCCTGTGGTGTTCCCTAGGGGCCTGTAGAGTCTCGTACGGTTCTGTAGGGGCCTGTGGTGTTCCCTAGGGGCCTGTAGAGTCTCGTACGGTTCCGTAGGGGCCTGTGGTGTTCCCTAGCGGCCTCTAGAGGCTCGTACAGTTCCGTAGAGTCCTGTAGGTTTCCATAAGCGCCCGCAGAGGTCTGAAGGGGCCCGTACTGTTCCATAAGGATCCATAGGGTTCCGTAGAGCTTCGTAGGTTCCCTAGAGGCCTGTAGAGTACCGCAGGAGCCAGTAGTGTTCTGTAGGGGCCCGTAAGGTTCCTTCCGTAGGGGCTGGCAGTGTTCCGTAGGGTCCTCTAGGGTTGTGTAAGTGCCCGCAGCAGTCTGTAGGAGTCTGTGGGATTCTGTAAGGTTCTGGAGGGTTCTGCAGGGTTCTGTAGGGGCCCGTAGAGTTCCGTAGTGGCTGGTAAAGTTCCGTAGGGCCCTGTGGGGTTCTGTATGGACCTGTAGGGTTCTGTAGGGGCCTGCAGGCTTCTGTAAGTGCCCGCAAGTGTCTGTAGGGTTTTGTAGGGGTCTGTAGGGTTCCGTAGGCGCCTGCAGTGTTCTGTAGGAGCTCATAGGGTTTTAGTGAGGTTCCGTTGTGTTGCTAAGGGTCTTGTAGAGTGCTGTCGGGTCCTGGAGTATTCTGTAGGGTTCCAGAGGGGCTCGTAGGGTTCCGTTGAAATCTGTAGGCTTCCCTAGGGGCCTGTGGAGTCCCGTAGATTTCTGTAGGGACCTGTAGGGTTGTGTAAGTGCCCGCAGGGGTTGGTAGGAGCTTGTAGGGTGCCATAAGTTTCCAGAGGGTTGTGTAGGGTTCCGTAGGCGCCTGCAGTGTTCTGTAGGAGCTCATAGGGTTTTAGTGAGGTTCCGTTGTGTTGCTAAGGGTCTTGTAGAGTGCTGTCGGGTCCTGGAGTATTCTGTAGGGTTCCAGAGGGGCTCGTAGGGTTCCGTTGAAATCTGTAGGCTTCCCTAGGGGCCCGTGGAGTCCCGTAGATTTCCGTAGGGGCCTGTAGTGTTCCCTAGGGGCCTCTAGAGTCTCGTACAGTTCCGTAGGGTCCTGTAGGTTTCCATAAGCGCCCGCAGAGGTCTGAAGGGACCCGTACTGTTCCATAAGGATCCATAGGATTCCGTAGAGCTTCGTAGGTTCCCTAGAGGCCTGTAGAGTACCGCAGGAGCCAGTAGTGTTCTGTAGGGGCCCATAAGGTTCCTTCCGTAGGGGCTGGCAGTGTTCCGTAGGGGCCTGTAGGGTTGTGTAAGTGCCCGCAGCAGTCTGTAGGAGTCTGTGGGATTCTGTAAGGTTCTGGAGGGTTCTGCAGGGTTCTGTAGGGGCCCGTAGAGTTCCGTAGTGGCTAGTAAAGTTCCGTAGGGCCCTGTGGGGTTCTGTATGGACCTGTAGGGTTCTGTAGGGGCCTGCAGGGTTCTGTAAGTGCCCGCAGGTGTCTGTAGGGTTCTGTAGGGGTCTGTAGGGTTCCGTAGGAACCTGCAGTGTTCTGGAGGAGCCCATAGGGTTTTAGTGAGGTTCCGTTGTGTTGCTAAGGGTCTTGTAGAGTGCTGTCGGGTCCTGGAGTATTCTGTAGGGTTCCAGAAGGGCTTGTAGGGTTCCGTTGAAATCTGTAGGCTTCCCTAGGGGCCCGTGGAGTCCCGTAGATTTCCGTAGGGGCCTGTAGGGTTGTGTAAGTGCCCGCAGGGGTTGGTAGGAGCTTGTAGGGTGCCATAAGTTTCCAGAGGGTTGTGTAGGGTTCCGTAGGGGCCTGTGGTGTTCCCTAGGGGCCTGTAGAGTCTCGTACGGTTCCGTAGGGTCCTGTGGTGTTCCCTAGGGGCCTGTAGAGTCTCATACGGTTCCGTAGGGGCCTGTGGTGTTCCCTAGGGGCCTCTAGAGTCTCGTACAGTTCCGTAGGGTCCTGTAGGTTTCCATAAGCGCCCGCAGAGATCTGAAGGGGCCCGTACTGTTCCGTAAGGGTGCATAGGGCTCCGTAGAGCTTCGTAGGTTCCCTAGAGGCCTGTAGAGTACCGCAGGAGCCAGTAGTGTTCTGTAGGGGCCCGTAAGGTTCCTTCCGTAGGGGCTGGCAGTGTTCCGTAGGGGCCTGTAGGGTTGTGTAAGTGCCCGCAGCAGTCTGTAGGAGTCTGTGGGATTCTGTAAGGTTCTGGAGGGTTCTGCAGGGTTCTGTAGGGGCCCGTAGAGTTCCGTAGTGGCTGGTAAAGTTCCGTAGGGCCCTGTGGGGTTCTGTATGGACCTGTAGGGTTCTGTAGGGGCCTGCAGGCTTCTGTAAGTGCCCGCAAGTGTCTGTAGGGTTTTGTAGGGGTCTGTAGGGTTCCGTAGGCGCCTGCAGTGTTCTGTAGGAGCTCATAGGGTTTTAGTGAGGTTCCGTTGTGTTGCTAAGGGTCTTGTAGAGTGCTGTCGGGTCCTGGAGTATTCTGTAGGGTTCCAGAGGGGCTCGTAGGGTTCCGTTGAAATCTGTAGGCTTCCCTAGGGGCCCGTGGAGTCCCGTAGATTTCTGTAGGGACCTGTAGGGTTGTGTAAGTGCCCGCAGGGGTTGGTAGGAGCTTGTAGGGTGCCATAAGTTTCCAGAGGGTTGTGTAGGGTTCCGTAGGCGCCTGCAGTGTTCTGTAGGAGCTCATAGGGTTTTAGTGAGGTTCCGTTGTGTTGCTAAGGGTCTTGTAGAGTGCTGTCGGGTCCTGGAGTATTCTGTAGGGTTCCAGAGGGGCTCGTAGGGTTCCGTTGAAATCTGTAGGCTTCCCTAGGGGCCCGTGGAGTCCCGTAGATTTCCGTAGGGGCCTGTAGTGTTCCCTAGGGGCCTCTAGAGTCTCGTACAGTTCCGTAGGGTCCTGTAGGTTTCCATAAGCGCCCGCAGAGGTCTGAAGGGACCCGTACTGTTCCATAAGGATCCATAGGATTCCGTAGAGCTTCGTAGGTTCCCTAGAGGCCTGTAGAGTACCGCAGGAGCCAGTAGTGTTCTGTAGGGGCCCATAAGGTTCCTTCCGTAGGGGCTGGCAGTGTTCCGTAGGGGCCTGTAGGGTTGTGTAAGTGCCCGCAGCAGTCTGTAGGAGTCTGTGGGATTCTGTAAGGTTCTGGAGGGTTCTGCAGGGTTCTGTAGGGGCCCGTAGAGTTCCGTAGTGGCTAGTAAAGTTCCGTAGGGCCCTGTGGGGTTCTGTATGGACCTGTAGGGTTCTGTAGGGGCCTGCAGGGTTCTGTAAGTGCCCGCAGGTGTCTGTAGGGTTCTGTAGGGGTCTGTAGGGTTCCGTAGGAACCTGCAGTGTTCTGGAGGAGCCCATAGGGTTTTAGTGAGGTTCCGTTGTGTTGCTAAGGGTCTTGTAGAGTGCTGTCGGGTCCTGGAGTATTCTGTAGGGTTCCAGAAGGGCTTGTAGGGTTCCGTTGAAATCTGTAGGCTTCCCTAGGGGCCCGTGGAGTCCCGTAGATTTCCGTAGGGGCCTGTAGGGTTGTGTAAGTGCCCGCAGGGGTTGGTAGGAGCTTGTAGGGTGCCATAAGTTTCCAGAGGGTTGTGTAGGGTTCCGTAGGGGCCTGTGGTGTTCCCTAGGGGCCTGTAGAGTCTCGTACGGTTCCGTAGGGTCCTGTGGTGTTCCCTAGGGGCCTGTAGAGTCTCATACGGTTCCGTAGGGGCCTGTGGTGTTCCCTAGGGGCCTCTAGAGTCTCGTACAGTTCCGTAGGGTCCTGTAGGTTTCCATAAGCGCCCGCAGAGATCTGAAGGGGCCCGTACTGTTCCGTAAGGGTGCATAGGGCTCCGTAGAGCTTCGTAGGTTCCCTAGAGGCCTGTAGAGTACCGCAGGAGCCAGTAGTGTTCTGTAGGGGCCCGTAAGGTTCCTTCCGTAGGGGCTGGCAGTGTTCTGTAGGGGCCTGTAGGGTTGTGTAAGTGCCCGCAGCAGTCTGTAGGAGTCTGTGGGATTCTGTAAGGTTCTGGAGGGTTCTGCAGGGTTCTGTAGGGGCCCGTAGAGTTCCGTAGTGGCTGGTAAAGTTCCGTAGGGCCCTGTGGGGTTCTGTATGGACCTGTAGGGTTCTGTAGGGGCCTGCAGGCTTCTGTAAGTGCCCGCAAGTGTCTGTAGGGTTTTGTAGGGGTCTGTAGGGTTCCGTAGGCGCCTGCAGTGTTCTGTAGGAGCTCATAGGGTTTTAGTGAGGTTCCGTTGTGTTGCTAAGGGTCTTGTAGAGTGCTGTCGGGTCCTGGAGTATTCTGTAGGGTTCCAGAGGGGCTCGTAGGGTTCCGTTGAAATCTGTAGGCTTCCCTAGGGGCCCGTGGAGTCCCGTAGATTTCCGTAGGGGCCTGTAGTGTTCCCTAGGGGCCTCTAGAGTCTCGTACAGTTCCGTAGGGTCCTGTAGGTTTCCATAAGCGCCCGCAGAGGTCTGAAGGGACCCGTACTGTTCCATAAGGATCCATAGGATTCCGTAGAGCTTCGTAGGTTCCCTAGAGGCCTGTAGAGTACCGCAGGAGCCAGTAGTGTTCTGTAGGGGCCCGTAAGGTTCCTTCCGTAGGGGCTGGCAGTGTTCCGTAGGGGCCTGTAGGGTTGTGTAAGTGCCCGCAGCAGTCTGTAGGAGTCTGTGGGATTCTGTAAGGTTCTGGAGGGTTCTGCAGGGTTCTGTAGGGGCCCGTAGAGTTCCGTAGTGGCTGGTAAAGTTCCGTAGGGCCCTGTGGGGTTCTGTATGGACCTGTAGGGTTCTGTAGGGGCCTGCAGGGTTCTGTAATTGCCCACAGGTGTCTGTAGGGTTTTGTAGGGGTCTGTAGGGTTCCGTAGGCGCCTGCAGTGTTCTGTAGGAGCCCATAGGGTTTTAGTGAGGTTCCGTTGTGTTGCTAAGGGTCTTGTAGAGTGCTGTCGGGTCCTGGAGTATTCTGTAGGGTTCCAGAAGGGCTTGTAGGGTTCCGTTGAAATCTGTAGGCTTCCCTAGGGGCCCGTGGAGTCCCGTAGATTTCCGTAGGGGCCTGTAGGGTTGTGTAAGTGCCCGCAGGGGTTGGTAGGAGGTTGTAGGGTGCCATAAGTTTCCAGAGGGTTGTGTAGGGTTCCGTAGGGGCCTGTGGTGTTCCCTAGGGGCCTGTAGAGTCTCGTACGGTTCTGTAGGGGCCTGTGGTGTTCCCTAGGGTCCTGTAGAGTCTCGTACGGTTCCGTAGGGGCCTGTGGTGTTCCCTAGGGGCCTCTAGAGTCTCGTACAGTTCCGTAGGGTCCTGTAGGTTTCCATAAGCGCCCGCAGAGGTCTGAAGGGGCCCGTACTGTTCCAGAAGGATCCATAGGGTTCCGTAGAGCTTCGTAGGTTCCCTAGAGGCCTGTAGAGTACCGCAGGAGCCAGTAGTGTTCTGTAGGGGCCCGTAAGGTTCCTTCCGTAGGGGCTGGCAGTGTTCCGTAGGGTCCTCTAGGGTTGTGTAAGTGCCCGCAGCAGTCTGTAGGAGTCTGTGGGATTCTGTAAGGTTCTGGAGGGTTCTGCAGGGTTCTGTAGGGGCCCGTAGAGTTCCGTAGTGGCTGGTAAAGTTCCGTAGGGCCCTGTGGGTTTCTGTATGGACCTGTAGGGTTCTGTAGGGGCCTGTAGGCTTCTGTAAGTGCCCGCAAGTGTCTGTAGGGTTCCGTAGGGGTCTGTAGGGTTCCGTAGGCGCCTGCAGTGTTCTGTAGGAGCCCATAGGGTTTTAGTGAGGTTCCGTTGTGTTGCTAAGGGTCTTGTAGAGTGCTGTCGGGTCCTGGAGTATTCTGTAGGGTTCCAGAGGGGCTGGTAGGGTTCCGCTGAAATCTGTAGGCTTCCCTAGGGGCCCGTGGAGTCCCGTAGATTTCCGTAGGGGCCTGTAGGGTTGTGTAAGTGCCCGCAGGGGTTGGTAGGAGGTTGTAGGGTGCCATAAGTTTCCAGAGGGTTGTGTAGGGTTCCGTAGGGGCCTGTGGTGTTCCCTAGGGGCCTGTAGAGTCTCGTACGGTTCTGTAGGGGCCTGTGGTGTTCCCTAGGGGCCTGTAGAGTCTCGTACGGTTCCGTAGGGGCCTGTGGTGTTCCCTAGCGGCCTCTAGAGTCTCGTACAGTTCCGTAGGGTCCTGTAGGTTTCCATAAGCGCCCGCAGAGGTCTGAAGGGGCCCGTACTGTTCCATAAGGATCCATAGGGTTCCGTAGAGCTTCGTAGGTTCCCTAGAGGCCTGTAGAGTACCGCAGGAGCCAGTAGTGTTCTGTAGGGGCCCGTAAGGTTCCTTCCGTAGGGGCTGGCAGTGTTCCGTAGGGGCCTGTAGGGTTGTGTAAGTGCCCGCAGCAGTCTGTAGGAGTCTGTGGGATTCTGTAAGGTTCTGGAGGGTTCTGCAGGGTTCTGTAGGGGCCCGTAGAGTTCCGTAGTGGCTGGTAAAGTTCCGTAGGGCCCTGTGGGGTTCTGTATGGACCTGTAGGGTTCTGTAGGGGCCCGTAGAGTTCCGTAGTGGCTGGTAAAGTTCCGTAGGGCCCTGTGGGGTTCTGTATGGACCTGTAGGGTTCTGTAGGGGCCTGCAGGGTTCTGTAATTGCCCACAGGTGTCTGTAGGGTTTTGTAGGGGTCTGTAGGGTTCCGTAGGCGCCTGCAGTGTTCTGTAGGAGCCCATAGGGTTTTAGTGAGGTTCCGTTGTGTTGCTAAGGGTCTTGTAGAGTGCTGTCGGGTCCTGGAGTATTCTGTAGGGTTCCAGAAGGGCTTGTAGGGTTCCGTCGAAATCTGTAGGCTTCCCTAGGGGCCCGTGGAGTCCCGTAGATTTCCGTAGGGGCCTGTAGGGTTGTGTAAGTGCCCGCAGGGGTTGGTAGGAGGTTGTAGGGTGCCATAAGTTTCCAGAGGGTTGTGTAGGGTTCCGTAGGGGCCTGTGGTGTTCCCTAGGGGCCTGTAGAGTCTCGTACGGTTCTGTAGGGGCCTGTGGTGTTCCCTAGGGTCCTGTAGAGTCTCGTACGGTTCCGTAGGGGCCTGTGGTGTTCCCTAGGGGCCTCTAGAGTCTCGTACAGTTCCGTAGGGTCCTGTAGGTTTCCATAAGCGCCCGCAGAGGTCTGAAGGGGCCCGTACTGTTCCATAAGGATCCATAGGGTTCCGTAGAGCTTCGTAGGTTCCCTAGAGGCCTGTAGAGTACCGCAGGAGCCAGTAGTGTTCTGTAGGGGCCCGTAAGGTTCCTTCCGTAGGGGCTGGCAGTGTTCCGTAGGGTCCTCTAGGGTTGTGTAAGTGCCCGCAGCAGTCTGTAGGAGTCTGTGGGATTCTGTAAGGTTCTGGAGGGTTCTGCAGGGTTCTGTAGGGGCCCGTAGAGTTCCGTAGTGGCTGGTAAAGTTCCGTAGGGCCCTGTGGGTTTCTGTATGGACCTGTAGGGTTCTGTAGGGGCCTGTAGGCTTCTGTAAGTGCCCGCAAGTGTCTGTAGGGTTCCGTAGGGGTCTGTAGGGTTCCGTAGGCGCCTGCAGTGTTCTGTAGGAGCCCATAGGGTTTTAGTGAGGTTCCGTTGTGTTGCTAAGGGTCTTGTAGAGTGCTGTCGGGTCCTGGAGTATTCTGTAGGGTTCCAGAGGGGCTGGTGGGGTTCCGCTGAAATCTGTAGGCTTCCCTAGGGGCCCGTGGAGTCCCGTAGATTTCCGTAGGGGCCTGTAGGGTTGTGTAAGTGCCCGCAGGGGTTGGTAGGAGGTTGTAGGGTGCCATAAGTTTCCAGAGGGTTGTGTAGGGTTCCGTAGGGGCCTGTGGTGTTCCCTAGGGGCCTGTAGAGTCTCGTACGGTTCTGTAGGGGCCTGTGGTGTTCCCTAGGGGCCTGTAGAGTCTCGTACGGTTCCGTAGGGGCCTGTGGTGTTCCCTAGCGGCCTCTAGAGTCTCGTACAGTTCCGTAGGGTCCTGTAGGTTTCCATAAGCGCCCGCAGAGATCTGAAGGGGCCCGTACTGTTCCATAAGGATCCATAGGGTTCCGTAGAGCTTCGTAGGTTCCCTAGAGGCCTGTAGAGTACCGCAGGAGCCAGTAGTGTTCTGTAGGGGCCCGTAAGGTTCCTTCCGTAGGGGCTGGCAGTGTTCCGTAGGGGCCTGTAGGGTTGTGTAAGTGCCCGCAGCAGTCTGTAGGAGTCTGTGGGATTCTGTAAGGTTCTGGAGGGTTCTGCAGGGTTCTGTAGGGGCCCGTAGAGTTCCGTAGTGGCTGGTAAAGTTCCGTAGGGCCCTGTGGGGTTCTGTATGGACCTGTAGGGTTCTGTAGGGGCCCGTAGAGTTCCGTAGTGGCTGGTAAAGTTCCGTAGGGCCCTGTGGGGTTCTGTATGGACCTGTAGGGTTCTGTAGGGGCCTGCAGGCTTCTGTAAGTGCCCGCAAGTGTCTGTAGGGTTCCGTAGGGGTCTGTAGGGTTCCGTAGGCGCCTGCAGTGTTCTGTAGGAGCCCATAGGGTTTTAGTGAGGTTCCGTTGTGTTGCTAAGGGTCTTGTAGAGTGCTGTCGGGTCCTGGAGTATTCTGTAGGGTTCCAGAGGGGCTGGTAGGGTTCCGTTGAAATCTGTAGGCTTCCCTCGGGGCCCGTGGAGTCCCGTAGATTTCCGTAGGGGCCTGTAGGGTTGTGTAAGTGCCCGCAGGGGTTGGTAGGAGGTTGTAGGGTGCCATAAGTTTCCAGAGGGTTGTGTAGGGTTCCGTAGGGGCCTGTGGTGTTCCCTAGGGGCCTGTAGAGTCTCGTACGGTTCCGTAGGGTCCAGTGGTGTTCCCTAGGGGCCTGTATAGTCTCATACGGTTCCGTAGGGGCCTGTGGTGTTCCCTAGGGGCCTCTAGAGTCTCGTACAGTTCCGTAGGGTCCTGTAGGTTTCCATAAGCGCCCGCAGAGATCTGAAGGGGCCCGTACTGTTCCATAAGGGTCCATAGGGCTCCGTAGAGCTTCGTAGGTTCCCTAGAGGGCTGTAGAGTACCGCAGGAGCCAGTAGTGTTCTGTAGGGGCCCGTAAGGTTCCTTCCGTAGGGGCTGGCAGTGTTCCGTAGGGGCCTGTAGGGTTGTGTAAGTGCCCGCAGCAGTCTGTAGGAGTCTGTGGGATTCTGTAAGGTTCTGGAGGGTTCTGCAGGGTTCTGTAGGGGCCCGTAGAGTTCCGTAGTGGCTGGTAAAGTTCCGTAGGGCCCTGTGGGGTTCTGTATGGACCTGTAGGGTTCTGTAGGGGCCTGCAGGGTTCTGTAAGTGCCCGCAAGTGTCTGTAGGGTTTTGTAGGGGTCTGTAGGGTTCCGTAGGCGCCTGCAGTGTTCTGTAGGAGCTCATAGGGTTTTAGTGAGGTTCCGTTGTGTTGCTAAGGGTCTTGTAGAGTGCTGTCGGGTCCTGGAGTATTCTGTAGGGTTCCAGAGGGGCTGGTAGGGTTCCGTTGAAATCTGTAGGCTTCCCTAGGGGCCCGTGGAGTCCCGTAGATTTCCGTAGGGGCCTGTAGGGTTGTGTAAGTGCCCGCAGGGGTTGGTAGGAGGTTGTAGGGTGCCATAAGTTTCCAGAGGGTTGTGTAGGGTTCCGTAGGGGCCTGTGGTGTTCCCTAGGGGCCTGTAGAGTCTCGTACGGTTCTGTAGGGGCCTGTGGTGTTCCCTAGGGTCCTGTAGAGTCTCGTACGGTTCCGTAGGGGCCTGTGGTGTTCCCTAGGGGCCTCTAGAGTCTCGTACAGTTCCGTAGGGTCCTGTAGGTTTCCATAAGCGCCCGCAGAGGTCTGAAGGGACCCGTACTGTTCCAGAAGGATCCATAGGATTCCGTAGAGCTTCGTAGGTTCCCTAGAGGCCTGTAGAGTACGGCAGGAGCCAGTAGTGTTCTGTAGGGGCCCGTAAGGTTCCTTCCGTAGGGGCTGGCAGTGTTCCGTAGGGGCCTGTAGGGTTGTGTAAGTGCCCGCAGCAGTCTGTAGGAGTCTGTGGGATTCTGTAAGGTTCTGGAGGGTTCTGCAGGGTTCTGTAGGGGCCCCTAGAGTTCCGTAGTGGCTGGTAAAGTTCCGTAGGGCCCTGAGGGGTTCTGTATGGACCTGTAGGGTTCTGTAGGGGCCCGTAGAGTTCCGTAGTGGCTGGTAAAGTTCCGTAGGGCCCTGTGGGGTTCTGTATGGACCTGTAGGGTTCTGTAGGGGCCTGCAGGGTTCTGTAAGTGCCCACAGGTGTCTGTAGGGTTTTGTAGGGGTCTGTAGGGTTCCGTAGGCGCCTGCAGTGTTCTGTAGGAGCCCATAGGGTTTTACTGAGGTTCCGTTGTGTTGCTAAGGGTCTTGTAGAGTGCTGTCGGGTCCTGGAGTATTCTGTAGGGTTCCAGAAGGGCTTGTAGGGTTCCGTCGAAATCTGTAGGCTTCCCTAGGGGCCCGTGGAGTCCCGTAGATTTCCGTAGGGGCCTGTAGGGTTGTGTAAGTGCCCGCAGGGGTTGGTAGGAGCTTGTAGGGTGCCATAAGTTTCCAGAGGGTTGTGTAGGGTTCCGTAGGGGCCTGTGGTGTTCCCTAGGGGCCTGTAGAGTCTCGTACGGTTCTGTAGGGGCCTGTGGTGTTCCCTAGGGGCCTGTAGAGTCTCGTACGGTTCCGTAGGGGCCTGTGGTGTTCCCTAGGGGCCTCTAGAGTCTCGTACAGTTCCGTAGGGTCCTGTAGGTTTCCATAAGCGCCCGCAGAGGTCTGAAGGGGCCCGTACTGTTCCATAAGGATCCATAGGGTTCCGTAGAGCTTCGTAGGTTCCCTAGAGGCCTGTAGAGTACCGCAGGAGCCAGTAGTGTTCTGTAGGGGCCCGTAAGGTTCCTTCCGTAGGGGCTGGCAGTGTTCCGTAGGGTCCTCTAGGGTTGTGTAAGTGCCCGCAGCAGTCTGTAGGAGTCTGTGGGATTCTGTAAGGTTCTGGAGGGTTCTGCAGGGTTCTGTAGGGGCCCGTAGAGTTCCGTAGTGGCTGGTAAAGTTCCGTAGGGCCCTGTGGGTTTCTGTATGGACCTGTAGGGTTCTGTAGGGGCCTGTAGGCTTCTGTAAGTGCCCGCAAGTGTCTGTAGGGTTCCGTAGGGGTCTGTAGGGTTCCGTAGGCGCCTGCAGTGTTCTGTAGGAGCCCATAGGGTTTTAGTGAGGTTCCGTTGTGTTGCTAAGGGTCTTGTAGAGTGCTGTCGGGTCCTGGAGTATTCTGTAGGGTTCCAGAGGGGCTGGTAGGGTTCCGCTGAAATCTGTAGGCTTCCCTAGGGGCCCGTGGAGTCCCGTAGATTTCCGTAGGGGCCTGTAGGGTTGTGTAAGTGCCCGCAGGGGTTGGTAGGAGGTTGTAGGGTGCCATAAGTTTCCAGAGGGTTGTGTAGGGTTCCGTAGGGGCCTGTGGTGTTCCCTAGGGGCCTGTAGAGTCTCGTACGGTTCTGTAGGGGCCTGTGGTGTTCCCTAGGGGCCTGTAGAGTCTCGTACGGTTCCGTAGGGGCCTGTGGTGTTCCCTAGCGGCCTCTAGAGTCTCGTACAGTTCCGTAGGGTCCTGTAGGTTTCCATAAGCGCCCGCAGAGGTCTGAAGGGGCCCGTACTGTTCCATAAGGATCCATAGGGTTCCGTAGAGCTTCGTAGGTTCCCTAGAGGCCTGTAGAGTACCGCAGGAGCCAGTAGTGTTCTGTAGGGGCCCGTAAGGTTCCTTCCGTAGGGGCTGGCAGTGTTCCGTAGGGGCCTGTAGGGTTGTGTAAGTGCCCGCAGCAGTCTGTAGGAGTCTGTGGGATTCTGTAAGGTTCTGGAGGGTTCTGCAGGGTTCTGTAGGGGCCCGTAGAGTTCCGTAGTGGCTGGTAAAGTTCCGTAGGGCCCTGTGGGGTTCTGTATGGACCTGTAGGGTTCTGTAGGGGCCTGCAGGGTTCTGTAAGTGCCCGCAAGTGTCTGTAGGGTTTTGTAGGGGTCTGTAGGGTTCCGTAGGCGCCTGCAGTGTTCTGTAGGAGCCCATAGGGTTTTAGTGAGGTTCCGTTGTGTTGCTAAGGGTCTTGTAGAGTGCTGTCGGGTCCTGGAGTATTCTGTAGGGTTCCAGAGGGGCTGGTAGGGTTCCGTTGAAATCTGTAGGCTTCCCTAGGGGCCCGTGGAGTCCCGTAGATTTCCGTAGGGGCCTGTAGGGTTGTGTAAGTGCCCGCAGGGGTTGGTAGGAGGTTGTAGGGTGCCATAAGTTTCCAGAGGGTTGTGTAGGGTTCCGTAGGGGCCTGTGGTGTTCCCTAGGGGCCTGTAGAGTCTCGTACGGTTCCGTAGGGTCCTGTGGTGTTCCCTAGGGGCCTGTATAGTCTCATACGGTTCCGTAGGGGCCTGTGGTGTTCCCTAGGGGCCTCTAGAGTCTCGTACAGTTCCGTAGGGTCCTGTAGGTTTCCATAAGCGCCCGCAGAGATCTGAAGGGGCCCGTACTGTTCCATAAGGGTCCATAGGGCTCCGTAGAGCTTCGTAGGTTCCCTAGAGGCCTGTAGAGTACCGCAGGAGCCAGTAGTGTTCTGTAGGGGCCCGTAAGGTTCCTTCCGTAGGGGCTGGCAGTGTTCCGTAGGGGCCTGTAGGGTTGTGTAAGTGCCCGCAGCAGTCTGTAGGAGTCTGTGGGATTCTGTAAGGTTCTGGAGGGTTCTGCAGGGTTCTGTAGGGGCCCGTAGAGTTCCGTAGTGGCTGGTAAAGTTCCGTAGGGCCCTGTGGGGTTCTGTATGGACCTGTAGGGTTCTGTAGGGGCCTGCAGGGTTCTGTAAGTGCCCGCAAGTGTCTGTAGGGTTTTGTAGGGGTCTGTAGGGTTCCGTAGGCGCCTGCAGTGTTCTGTAGGAGCTCATAGGGTTTTAGTGAGGTTCCGTTGTGTTGCTAAGGGTCTTGTAGAGTGCTGTCGGGTCCTGGAGTATTCTGTAGGGTTCCAGAGGGGCTGGTAGGGTTCCGTTGAAATCTGTAGGCTTCCCTAGGGGCCCGTGGAGTCCCGTAGATTTCCGTAGGGGCCTGTAGGGTTGTGTAAGTGCCCGCAGGGGTTGGTAGGAGGTTGTAGGGTGCCATAAGTTTCCAGAGGGTTGTGTAGGGTTCCGTAGGGGCCTGTGGTGTTCCCTAGGGGCCTGTAGAGTCTCGTACGGTTCTGTAGGGGCCTGTGGTGTTCCCTAGGGTCCTGTAGAGTCTCGTACGGTTCCGTAGGGGCCTGTGGTGTTCCCTAGGGGCCTCTAGAGTCTCGTACAGTTCCGTAGGGTCCTGTAGGTTTCCATAAGCGCCCGCAGAGGTCTGAAGGGACCCGTACTGTTCCAGAAGGATCCATAGGATTCCGTAGAGCTTCGTAGGTTCCCTAGAGGCCTGTAGAGTACGGCAGGAGCCAGTAGTGTTCTGTAGGGGCCCGTAAGGTTCCTTCCGTAGGGGCTGGCAGTGTTCCGTAGGGGCCTGTAGGGTTGTGTAAGTGCCCGCAGCAGTCTGTAGGAGTCTGTGGGATTCTGTAAGGTTCTGGAGGGTTCTGCAGGGTTCTGTAGGGGCCCCTAGAGTTCCGTAGTGGCTGGTAAAGTTCCGTAGGGCCCTGAGGGGTTCTGTATGGACCTGTAGGGTTCTGTAGGGGCCCGTAGAGTTCCGTAGTGGCTGGTAAAGTTCCGTAGGGCCCTGTGGGGTTCTGTATGGACCTGTAGGGTTCTGTAGGGGCCTGCAGGGTTCTGTAAGTGCCCACAGGTGTCTGTAGGGTTTTGTAGGGGTCTGTAGGGTTCCGTAGGCGCCTGCAGTGTTCTGTAGGAGCCCATAGGGTTTTAGTGAGGTTCCGTTGTGTTGCTAAGGGTCTTGTAGAGTGCTGTCGGGTCCTGGAGTATTCTGTAGGGTTCCAGAAGGGCTTGTAGGGTTCCGTCGAAATCTGTAGGCTTCCCTAGGGGCCCGTGGAGTCCCGTAGATTTCCGTAGGGGCCTGTAGGGTTGTGTAAGTGCCCGCAGGGGTTGGTAGGAGCTTGTAGGGTGCCATAAGTTTCCAGAGGGTTGTGTAGGGTTCCGTAGGGGCCTGTGGTGTTCCCTAGGGGCCTGTAGAGTCTCGTACGGTTCTGTAGGGGCCTGTGGTGTTCCCTAGGGGCCTGTAGAGTCTCGTACGGTTCCGTAGGGGCCTGTGGTGTTCCCTAGGGGCCTCTAGAGTCTCGTACAGTTCCGTAGGGTCCTGTAGGTTTCCATAAGCGCCCGCAGAGGTCTGAAGGGGCCCGTACTGTTCCATAAGGATCCATAGGGTTCCGTAGAGCTTCGTAGGTTCCCTAGAGGCCTGTAGAGTACCGCAGGAGCCAGTAGTGTTCTGTAGGGGCCCGTAAGGTTCCTTCCGTAGGGGCTGGCAGTGTTCCGTAGGGTCCTCTAGGGTTGTGTAAGTGCCCGCAGCAGTCTGTAGGAGTCTGTGGGATTCTGTAAGGTTCTGGAGGGTTCTGCAGGGTTCTGTAGGGGCCCGTAGAGTTCCGTAGTGGCTGGTAAAGTTCCGTAGGGCCCTGTGGGTTTCTGTATGGACCTGTAGGGTTCTGTAGGGGCCTGTAGGCTTCTGTAAGTGCCCGCAAGTGTCTGTAGGGTTCCGTAGGGGTCTGTAGGGTTCCGTAGGCGCCTGCAGTGTTCTGTAGGAGCCCATAGGGTTTTAGTGAGGTTCCGTTGTGTTGCTAAGGGTCTTGTAGAGTGCTGTCGGGTCCTGGAGTATTCTGTAGGGTTCCAGAGGGGCTGGTAGGGTTCCGCTGAAATCTGTAGGCTTCCCTAGGGGCCCGTGGAGTCCCGTAGATTTCCGTAGGGGCCTGTAGGGTTGTGTAAGTGCCCGCAGGGGTTGGTAGGAGGTTGTAGGGTGCCATAAGTTTCCAGAGGGTTGTGTAGGGTTCCGTAGGGGCCTGTGGTGTTCCCTAGGGGCCTGTAGAGTCTCGTACGGTTCTGTAGGGGCCTGTGGTGTTCCCTAGGGGCCTGTAGAGTCTCGTACGGTTCCGTAGGGGCCTGTGGTGTTCCCTAGCGGCCTCTAGAGTCTCGTACAGTTCCGTAGGGTCCTGTAGGTTTCCATAAGCGCCCGCAGAGGTCTGAAGGGGCCCGTACTGTTCCATAAGGATCCATAGGGTTCCGTAGAGCTTCGTAGGTTCCCTAGAGGCCTGTAGAGTACCGCAGGAGCCAGTAGTGTTCTGTAGGGGCCCGTAAGGTTCCTTCCGTAGGGGCTGGCAGTGTTCCGTAGGGGCCTGTAGGGTTGTGTAAGTGCCCGCAGCAGTCTGTAGGAGTCTGTGGGATTCTGTAAGGTTCTGGAGGGTTCTGCAGGGTTCTGTAGGGGCCCGTAGAGTTCCGTAGTGGCTGGTAAAGTTCCGTAGGGCCCTGTGGGGTTCTGTATGGACCTGTAGGGTTCTGTAGGGGCCCGTAGAGTTCCGTAGTGGCTGGTAAAGTTCCGTAGGGCCCTGTGGGGTTCTGTATGGACCTGTAGGGTTCTGTAGGGGCCTGCAGGGTTCTGTAAGTGCCCGCAAGTGTCTGTAGGGTTTTGTAGGGGTCTGTAGGGTTCCGTAGGCGCCTGCAGTGTTCTGTAGGAGCCCATAGGGTTTTAGTGAGGTTCCGTTGTGTTGCTAAGGGTCTTGTAGAGTGCTGTCGGGTCCTGGAGTATTCTGTAGGGTTCCAGAGGGGCTGGTAGGGTTCCGTTGAAATCTGTAGGCTTCCCTAGGGGCCCGTGGAGTCCCGTAGATTTCCGTAGGGGCCTGTAGGGTTGTGTAAGTGCCCGCAGGGGTTGGTAGGAGGTTGTAGGGTGCCATAAGTTTCCAGAGGGTTGTGTAGGGTTCCGTAGGGGCCTGTGGTGTTCCCTAGGGGCCTGTAGAGTCTCGTACGGTTCCGTAGGGTCCTGTGGTGTTCCCTAGGGGCCTGTATAGTCTCATACGGTTCCGTAGGGGCCTGTGGTGTTCCCTAGGGGCCTCTAGAGTCTCGTACAGTTCCGTAGGGTCCTGTAGGTTTCCATAAGCGCCCGCAGAGATCTGAAGGGGCCCGTACTGTTCCGTAAGGGTCCATAGGGCTCCGTAGAGCTTCGTAGGTTCCCTAGAGGGCTGTATAGTACCGCAGGAGCCAGTAGTGTTCTGTAGGGGCCCGTAAGGTTCCTTCCGTAGGGGCTGGCAGTGTTCCGTAGGGGCCTGTAGGGTTGTGTAAGTGCCCGCAGCAGTCTGTAGGAGTCTGTGGGATTCTGTAAGGTTCTGGAGGGTTCTGCAGGGTTCTGTAGGGGCCCGTAGAGTTCCGTAGTGGCTGGTAAAGTTCCGTAGGGCCCTGTGGGTTTCTGTATGGACCTGTAGGGTTCTGTAGGGGCCTGCAGGGTTCTGTAAGTGCCCGCAAGTGTCTGTAGGGTTTTGTAGGGGTCTGTAGGGTTCCGTAGGCGCCTGCAGTGTTCTGTAGGAGCTCATAGGGTTTTAGTGAGGTTCCGTTGTGTTGCTAAGGGTCTTGTAGAGTGCTGTCGGGTCCTGGAGTATTCTGTAGGGTTCCAGAGGGGCTCGTAGGGTTCCGTTGAAATCTGTAGGCTTCCCTAGGGGCCCGTGGAGTCCCGTAGATTTCTGTAGGGACCTGTAGGGTTGTGTAAGTGCCCGCAGGGGTTGGTAGGAGCTTGTAGGGTGCCATAAGTTTCCAGAGGGTTGTGTAGGGTTCCGTAGGCGCCTGCAGTGTTCTGTAGGAGCTCATAGGGTTTTAGTGAGGTTCCGTTGTGTTGCTAAGGGTCTTGTAGAGTGCTGTCGGGTCCTGGAGTATTCTGTAGGGTTCCAGAGGGGCTCGTAGGGTTCCGTTGAAATCTGTAGGCTTCCCTAGGGGCCCGTGGAGTCCCGTAGATTTCCGTAGGGGCCTGTAGTGTTTCCTAGGGGCCTCTAGAGTCTCGTACAGTTCCGTAGGGTCCTGTAGGTTTCCATAAGCGCCCGCAGAGATCTGAAGGGGCCCGTACTGTTCCGTAAGGGTCCATAGGGCTCCGTAGAGCTTCGTAGGTTCCCTAGAGGCCTGTAGAGTACCGCAGGAGCCAGTAGTGTTCTGTAGGGGCCCGTAAGGTTCCTTCCGTAGGGGCTGGCAGTGTTCCGTAGGGGCCTGTAGGGTTGTGTAAGTGCCCGCAGCAGTCTGTAGGAGTCTGTGGGATTCTGTAAGGTTCTGGAGGGTTCTGCAGGGTTCTGTAGGGGCCCGTAGAGTTCCGTAGTGGCTGGTAAAGTTCCGTAGGGCCCTGTGGGGTTCTGTATGGACCTGTAGGGTTCTGTAGGGGCCCGTAGAGTTCCGTAGTGGCTGGTAAAGTTCCGTAGGGCCCTGTGGGGTTCTGTATGGACCTGTAGGGTTCTGTAGGGGCCTGCAGGCTTCTGTAAGTGCCCGCAAGTGTCTGTAGGGTTCCGTAGGGGTCTGTAGGGTTCCGTAGGCGCCTGCAGTGTTCTGTAGGAGCCCATAGGGTTTTAGTGAGGTTCCGTTGTGTTGCTAAGGGTCTTGTAGAGTGCTGTCGGGTCCTGGAGTATTCTGTAGGGTTCCAGAGGGGCTGGTAGGGTTCCGCTGAAATCTGTAGGCTTCCCTAGGGGCCCGTGGAGTCCCGTAGATTTCCGTAGGGGCCTGTAGGGTTGTGTAAGTGCCCGCAGGGGTTGGTAGGAGGTTGTAGGGTGCCATAAGTTTCCAGAGGGTTGTGTAGGGTTCCGTAGGGGCCTGTGGTGTTCCCTAGGGGCCTGTAGAGTCTCGTACGGTTCCGTAGGGTCCTGTGGTGTTCCCTAGGGGCCTGTAGAGTCTCATACGGTTCCGTAGGGGCCTGTGGTGTTCCCTAGGGGCCTCTAGAGTCTCGTACAGTTCCGTAGGGTCCTGTAGGTTTCCATAAGCGCCCGCAGAGATCTGAAGGGGCCCGTACTGTTCCATAAGGGTCCATAGGGCTCCGTAGAGCTTCGTAGGTTCCCTAGAGGCCTGTAGAGTACCGCAGGAGCCAGTAGTGTTCTGTAGGGGCCCGTAAGGTTCCTTCCGTAGGGGCTGGCAGTGTTCCGTAGGGGCCTGTAGGGTTGTGTAAGTGCCCGCAGCAGTCTGTAGGAGTCTGTGGGATTCTGTAAGGTTCTGGAGGGTTCTGCAGGGTTCTGTAGGGGCCCGTAGAGTTCCGTAGTGGCTGGTAAAGTTCCGTAGGGCCCTGTGGGGTTCTGTATGGACCTGTAGGGTTCTGTAGGGGCCTGCAGGGTTCTGTAAGTGCCCGCAAGTGTCTGTAGGGTTTTGTAGGGGTCTGTAGGGTTCCGTAGGCGCCTGCAGTGTTCTGTAGGAGCTCATAGGGTTTTAGTGAGGTTCCGTTGTGTTGCTAAGGGTCTTGTAGAGTGCTGTCGGGTCCTGGAGTATTCTGTAGGGTTCCAGAGGGGCTGGTAGGGTTCCGTTGAAATCTGTAGGCTTCCCTAGGGGCCCGTGGAGTCCCGTAGATTTCCGTAGGGGCCTGTAGGGTTGTGTAAGTGCCCGCAGGGGTTGGTAGGAGGTTGTAGGGTGCCATAAGTTTCCAGAGGGTTGTGTAGGGTTCCGTAGGGGCCTGTGGTGTTCCCTAGGGGCCTGTAGAGTCTCGTACGGTTCTGTAGGGGCCTGTGGTGTTCCCTAGGGTCCTGTAGAGTCTCGTACGGTTCCGTAGGGGCCTGTGGTGTTCCCTAGGGGCCTCTAGAGTCTCGTACAGTTCCGTAGGGTCCTGTAGGTTTCCATAAGCGCCCGCAGAGGTCTGAAGGGACCCGTACTGTTCCAGAAGGATCCATAGGATTCCGTAGAGCTTCGTAGGTTCCCTAGAGGCCTGTAGAGTACGGCAGGAGCCAGTAGTGTTCTGTAGGGGCCCGTAAGGTTCCTTCCGTAGGGGCTGGCAGTGTTCCGTAGGGGCCTGTAGGGTTGTGTAAGTGCCCGCAGCAGTCTGTAGGAGTCTGTGGGATTCTGTAAGGTTCTGGAGGGTTCTGCAGGGTTCTGTAGGGGCCCCTAGAGTTCCGTAGTGGCTGGTAAAGTTCCGTAGGGCCCTGAGGGGTTCTGTATGGACCTGTAGGGTTCTGTAGGGGCCCGTAGAGTTCCGTAGTGGCTGGTAAAGTTCCGTAGGGCCCTGTGGGGTTCTGTATGGACCTGTAGGGTTCTGTAGGGGCCTGCAGGGTTCTGTAAGTGCCCACAAGTGTCTGTAGGGTTTTGTAGGGGTCTGTAGGGTTCCGTAGGCGCCTGCAGTGTTCTGTAGGAGCTCATAGGGTTTTAGTGAGGTTCCGTTGTGTTGCTAAGGGTCTTGTAGAGTGCTGTCGGGTCCTGGAGTATTCTGTAGGGTTCCAGAGGGGCTCGTAGGGTTCCGTTGAAATCTGTAGGCTTCCCTAGGGGCCCGTGGAGTCCCGTAGATTTCCGTAGGGGCCTGTAGTGTTTCCTAGGGGCCTCTAGAGTCTCGTACAGTTCCGTAGGGTCCTGTAGGTTTCCATAAGCGCCCGCAGAGATCTGAAGGGGCCCGTACTGTTCCGTAAGGGTCCATAGGGCTCCGTAGAGCTTCGTAGGTTCCCTAGAGGGCTGTATAGTACCGCAGGAGCCAGTAGTGTTCTGTAGGGGCCCGTAAGGTTCCTTCCGTAGGGGCTGGCAGTGTTCCGTAGGGGCCTGTAGGGTTGTGTAAGTGCCCGCAGCAGTCTGTAGGAGTCTGTGGGATTCTGTAAGGTTCTGGAGGGTTCTGCAGGGTTCTGTAGGGGCCCGTAGAGTTCCGTAGTGGCTGGTAAAGTTCCGTAGGGCCCTGTGGGGTTCTGTATGGACCTGTAGGGTTCTGTAGGGGCCCGTAGAGTTCCGTAGTGGCTGGTAAAGTTCCGTAGGGCCCTGTGGGGTTCTGTATGGACCTGTAGGGTTCTGTAGGGGCCTGCAGGCTTCTGTAAGTGCCCGCAAGTGTCTGTAGGGTTTTGTAGGGGTCTGTAGGGTTCCGTAGGCGCCTGCAGTGTTCTGTAGGAGCTCATAGGGTTTTAGTGAGGTTCCGTTGTGTTGCTAAGGGTCTTGTAGAGTGCTGTCGGGTCCTGGAGTATTCTGTAGGGTTCCAGAGGGGCTCGTAGGGTTCCGTTGAAATCTGTAGGCTTCCCTAGGGGCCCGTGGAGTCCCGTAGATTTCTGTAGGGACCTGTAGGGTTGTGTAAGTGCCCGCAGGGGTTGGTAGGAGCTTGTAGGGTGCCATAAGTTTCCAGAGGGTTGTGTAGGGTTCCGTAGGCGCCTGCAGTGTTCTGTAGGAGCTCATAGGGTTTTAGTGAGGTTCCGTTGTGTTGCTAAGGGTCTTGTAGAGTGCTGTCGGGTCCTGGAGTATTCTGTAGGGTTCCAGAGGGGCTCGTAGGGTTCCGTTGAAATCTGTAGGCTTCCCTAGGGGCCCGTGGAGTCCCGTAGATTTCCGTAGGGGCCTGTAGTGTTTCCTAGGGGCCTCTAGAGTCTCGTACAGTTCCGTAGGGTCCTGTAGGTTTCCATAAGCGCCCGCAGAGATCTGAAGGGGCCCGTACTGTTCCGTAAGGGTCCATAGGGCTCCGTAGAGCTTCGTAGGTTCCCTAGAGGCCTGTAGAGTACCGCAGGAGCCAGTAGTGTTCTGTAGGGGCCCGTAAGGTTCCTTCCGTAGGGGCTGGCAGTGTTCCGTAGGGGCCTGTAGGGTTGTGTAAGTGCCCGCAGCAGTCTGTAGGAGTCTGTGGGATTCTGTAAGGTTCTGGAGGGTTCTGCAGGGTTCTGTAGGGGCCCGTAGAGTTCCGTAGTGGCTGGTAAAGTTCCGTAGGGCCCTGTGGGGTTCTGTATGGACCTGTAGGGTTCTGTAGGGGCCCGTAGAGTTCCGTAGTGGCTGGTAAAGTTCCGTAGGGCCCTGTGGGGTTCTGTATGGACCTGTAGGGTTCTGTAGGGGCCTGCAGGCTTCTGTAAGTGCCCGCAAGTGTCTGTAGGGTTCCGTAGGGGTCTGTAGGGTTCCGTAGGCGCCTGCAGTGTTCTGTAGGAGCCCATAGGGTTTTAGTGAGGTTCCGTTGTGTTGCTAAGGGTCTTGTAGAGTGCTGTCGGGTCCTGGAGTATTCTGTAGGGTTCCAGAGGGGCTGGTAGGGTTCCGCTGAAATCTGTAGGCTTCCCTAGGGGCCCGTGGAGTCCCGTAGATTTCCGTAGGGGCCTGTAGGGTTGTGTAAGTGCCCGCAGGGGTTGGTAGGAGCTTGTAGGGTGCCATAAGTTTCCAGAGGGTTGTGTAGGGTTCCGTAGGGGCCTGTGGTGTTCCCTAGGGGCCTGTAGAGTCTCGTACGGTTCCGTAGGGTCCTGTGGTGTTCCCTAGGGGCCTGTAGAGTCTCATACGGTTCCGTAGGGGCCTGTGGTGTTCCCTAGGGGCCTCTAGAGTCTCGTACAGTTCCGTAGGGTCCTGTAGGTTTCCATAAGCGCCCGCAGAGATCTGATGGGGCCCGTACTGTTCCGTAAGGGTCCATAGGGCTCCGTAGAGCTTCGTAGGTTCCCTAGAGGCCTGTAGAGTACCGCAGGAGCCAGTAGTGTTCTGTAGGGGCCCGTAAGGTTCCTTCCGTAGGGGCTGGCAGTGTTCCGTAGGGGCCTGTAGGGTTGTGTAAGTGCCCGCAGCAGTCTGTAGGAGTCTGTGGGATTCTGTAAGGTTCTGGAGGGTTCTGCAGGGTTCTGTAGGGGCCCGTAGAGTTCCGTAGTGGCTGGTAAAGTTCCGTAGGGCCCTGTGGGGTTCTGTATGGACCTGTAGGGTTCTGTAGGGGCCTGCAGGGTTCTGTAAGTGCCCGCAAGTGTCTGTAGGGTTTTGTAGGGGTCTGTAGGGTTCCGTAGGCGCCTGCAGTGTTCTGTAGGAGCTCATAGGGTTTTAGTGAGGTTCCGTTGTGTTGCTAAGGGTCTTGTAGAGTGCTGTCGGGTCCTGGAGTATTCTGTAGGGTTCCAGAGGGGCTCGTAGGGTTCCGTTGAAATCTGTAGGCTTCCCTAGGGGCCCGTGGAGTCCCGTAGATTTCCGTAGGGGCCTGTAGTGTTTCCTAGGGGCCTCTAGAGTCTCGTACAGTTCCGTAGGGTCCTGTAGGTTTCCATAAGCGCCCGCAGAGATCTGAAGGGGCCCGTACTGTTCCGTAAGGGTCCATAGGGCTCCGTAGAGCTTCGTAGGTTCCCTAGAGGCCTGTAGAGTACCGCAGGAGCCAGTAGTGTTCTGTAGGGGCCCGTAAGGTTCCTTCCGTAGGGGCTGGCAGTGTTCCGTAGGGGCCTGTAGGGTTGTGTAAGTGCCCGCAGCAGTCTGTAGGAGTCTGTGGGATTCTGTAAGGTTCTGGAGGGTTCTGCAGGGTTCTGTAGGGGCCCGTAGAGTTCCGTAGTGGCTGGTAAAGTTCCGTAGGGCCCTGTGGGGTTCTGTATGGACCTGTAGGGTTCTGTAGGGGCCCGTAGAGTTCCGTAGTGGCTGGTAAAGTTCCGTAGGGCCCTGTGGGGTTCTGTATGGACCTGTAGGGTTCTGTAGGGGCCTGCAGGCTTCTGTAAGTGCCCGCAAGTGTCTGTAGGGTTCCGTAGGGGTCTGTAGGGTTCCGTAGGCGCCTGCAGTGTTCTGTAGGAGCCCATAGGGTTTTAGTGAGGTTCCGTTGTGTTGCTAAGGGTCTTGTAGAGTGCTGTCGGGTCCTGGAGTATTCTGTAGGGTTCCAGAGGGGCTGGTAGGGTTCCGTTGAAATCTGTAGGCTTCCCTAGGGGCCCGTGGAGTCCCGTAGATTTCCGTAGGGGCCTGTAGGGTTGTGTAAGTGCCCGCAGGGGTTGGTAGGAGGTTGTAGGGTGCCATAAGTTTCCAGAGGGTTGTGTAGGGTTCCGTAGGGGCCTGTGGTGTTCCCTAGGGGCCTGTAGAGTCTCGTACGGTTCCGTAGGGTCCTGTGGTGTTCCCTAGGGTCCTGTAGAGTCTCATACGGTTCCGTAGGGGCCTGTGGTGTTCCCTAGGGGCCTCTAGAGTCTCGTACAGTTCCGTAGGGTCCTGTAGGTTTCCATAAGCGCCCGCAGAGATCTGAAGGGGCCCGTACTGTTCCGTAAGGGTCCATAGGGCTCCGTAGAGCTTCGTAGGTTCCCTAGAGGCCTGTAGAGTACCGCAGGAGCCAGTAGTGTTCTGTAGGGGCCCGTAAGGTTCCTTCCGTAGGGGCTGGCAGTGTTCCGTAGGGGCCTGTAGGGTTGTGTAAGTGCCCGCAGCAGTCTGTAGGAGTCTGTGGGATTCTGTAAGGTTCTGGAGGGTTCTGCAGGGTTCTGTAGGGGCCCGTAGAGTTCCGTAGTGGCTGGTAAAGTTCCGTAGGGCCCTGTGGGGTTCTGTATGGACCTGTAGGGTTCTGTAGGGACCTGCAGGGTTCTATAAGTGCCCGCAAGTGTCTGTAGGGTTTTGTAGGGGTCTGTAGGGTTCCGTAGGCGCCTGCAGTGTTCTGTAGGAGCTCATAGGGTTTTAGTGAGGTTCCGTTGTGTTGCTAAGGGTCTTGTAGAGTGCTGTCGGGTCCTGGAGTATTCTGTAGGGTTCCAGAGGGGCTCGTAGGGTTCCGTTGAAATCTGTAGGCTTCCCTAGGGGCCCGTGGAGTCCCGTAGATTTCCGTAGGGGCCTGTAGTGTTCCCTAGGGGCCTCTAGAGTCTCGTACAGTTCCGTAGGGTCCTGTAGGTTTCCATAAGCGCCCGCAGAGGTCTGAAGGGACCCGTACTGTTCCATAAGGATCCATAGGATTCCGTAGAGCTTCGTAGGTTCCCTAGAGGGCTGTAGAGTACCGCAGGAGCCAGTAGTGTTCTGTAGGGGCCCGTAAGGTTCCTTCCGTAGGGGCTGGCAGTGTTCCGTAGGGGCCTGTAGGGTTGTGTAAGTGCCCGCAGCAGTCTGTAGGAGTCTGTGGGATTCTGTAAGGTTCTGGAGGGTTCTGCAGGGTTCTGTAGGGGCCCGTAGAGTTCCGTAGTGGCTGGTAAAGTTCCGTAGGGCTCTGTGGGGTTCTGTATGGACCTGTAGGGTTCTGTAGGGGCCTGCAGGGTTCTGTAATTGCCCACAGGTGTCTGTAGGGTTTTGTAGGGGTCTGTAGGGTTCCGTAGGCGCCTGCAGTGTTCTGTAGGAGCCCATAGGGTTTTAGTGAGGTTCCGTTGTGTTGCTAAGGGTCTTGTAGAGTGCTGTCGGGTCCTGGAGTATTCTGTAGGGTTCCAGAAGGGCTTGTAGGGTTCCGTCGAAATCTGTAGGCTTCCCTAGGGGCCCGTGGAGTCCCGTAGATTTCCGTAGGGGCCTGTAGGGTTGTGTAAGTGCCCGCAGGGGTTGGTAGGAGGTTGTAGGGTGCCATAAGTTTCCAGAGGGTTGTGTAGGGTTCCGTAGGGGCCTGTGGTGTTCCCTAGGGGCCTGTAGAGTCTCGTACGGTTCTGTAGGGGCCTGTGGTGTTCCCTAGGGTCCTGTAGAGTCTCGTACGGTTCCGTAGGGGCCTGTGGTGTTCCCTAGGGGTCTCTAGAGTCTCGTACAGTTCCGTAGGGTCCTGTAGGTTTCCATAAGCGCCCGCAGAGGTCTGAAGGGGCCCGTACTGTTCTGTAAGGATCCATAGGGTTCCGTAGAGCTTCGTAGGTTCCCTAGAGGCCTGTAGAGTACCGCAGGAGCCAGTAGTGTTCTGTAGGGGCCCGTAAGGTTCCTTCCGTAGGGGCTGGCAGTGTTCCGTAGGGTCCTCTAGGGTTGTGTAAGTGCCCGCAGCAGTCTGTAGGAGTCTGTGGGATTCTGTAAGGTTCTGGAGGGTTCTGCAGGGTTCTGTAGGGGCCCGTAGAGTTCCGTAGTGGCTGGCAAAGTTCCGTGGGGCCCTGTGGGTTTCTGTATGGACCTGTAGGGTTCTGTAGGGGCCTGTAGGCTTCTGTAAGTGCCCGCAAGTGTCTGTAGGGTTCCGTAGGGGTCTGTAGGGTTCCGTAGGCGCCTGCAGTGTTCTGTAGGAGCCCATAGGGTTTTAGTGAGGTTCCGTTGTGTTGCTAAGGGTCTTGTAGAGTGCTGTCGGGTCCTGGAGTATTCTGTAGGGTTCCAGAGGGGCTGGTAGGGTTCCGCTGAAATCTGTAGGCTTCCCTAGGG
The DNA here is from genome assembly GCF_964106895.1 of Numenius arquata. NCBI lineage: Eukaryota > Metazoa > Chordata > Aves > Charadriiformes > Scolopacidae > Numenius > Numenius arquata. The sequence continues at coordinate 54,866 of NW_027414832.1, forward strand.
GCCCGTGGAGTCCCGTAGATTTCCGTAGGGGCCTGTAGGGTTGTGTAAGTGCCCGCAGGGGTTGGTAGGAGGTTGTAGGGTGCCATAAGTTTCCAGAGGGTTGTGTAGGGTTCCGTAGGGGCCTGTGGTGTTCCCTAGGGGCCTGTAGAGTCTCGTACGGTTCTGTAGGGGCCTGTGGTGTTCCCTAGGGGCCTGTAGAGTCTCGTACGGTTCCGTAGGGGCCTGTGGTGTTCCCTAGCGGCCTCTAGAGTCTCGTACAGTTCCGTAGGGTCCTGTAGGTTTCCATAAGCGCCCGCAGAGGTCTGAAGGGGCCCGTACTGTTCCATAAGGATCCATAGGGTTCCGTAGAGCTTCGTAGGTTCCCTAGAGGCCTGTAGAGTACCGCAGGAGCCAGTAGTGTTCTGTAGGGGCCCGTAAGGTTCCTTCCGTAGGGGCTGGCAGTGTTCCGTAGGGGCCTGTAGGGTTGTGTAAGTGCCCGCAGGAGTCTGTAGGAGTCTGTGGGATTCTGTAAGGTTCTGGAGGGTTCTGCAGGGTTCTGTAGGGGCCCGTAGAGTTCCGTAGTGGCTGGTAAAGTTCCGTAGGGCCCTGTGGGGTTCTGTATGGACCTGTAGGGTTCTGTAGGGGCCTGCAGGCTTCTGTAATTGCCCACAGGTGTCTGTAGGGTTTTGTATGGACCTGTAGGGTTCCGTAGGCGCCTGCAGTGTTCTGTAGGAGCCCATAGGGTTTTAGTGAGGTTCCGTTGTGTTGCTAAGGGTCTTGTAGAGTGCTGTCGGGTCCTGGAGTATTCTGTAGGGTTCCAGAGGGGCTCGTAGGGTTCCGTTGAAATCTGTAGGCTTCCCTAGGGGCCCGTGGAGTCCCGTAGATTTCCGTAGGGGCCTGTAGGGTTGTGTAAGTGCCCGCAGGGGTTTGTAGGAGGTTGAGGGTGCCATAAGTTTCCAGAGGGTAGTGTAGGGTTCCGTAGGGGCCTGTGGTGTTCCCTAGGGGCCTGTAGAGTCTCGTACAGTTCCGTAGGGTCCTGTAGGTTTCCATAAGCGCCCGCAGAGGTCTGAAGGGGCCCGTACTGTTCCGTAAGGATCCATAGGGCTCCGTAGAGCTTCGTAGGTTCCCTAGAGGCCTGTAGAGTACCGCAGGAGCCAGTAGTGTTCTGTAGGGGCCCGTAGGGTTCCTTCCATAGGGGCTGGCAGTGTTCCGTAGGGTCCTCTAGGGTTGAGTAAGTGCCCGCAGGAGTCTGTAGGAATCCGTGGGATTCTGTAAGGTTCTGGAGGGTTCTGCAGGGTTCCGTAGGGGCCCGTAGAGTTCCGTAGTGGCTGGTAAAGTTCCGTAGGGCCCTGTACCGTTCCGTAACTGCCTGCAAGGGTCTTTAGGCTTTTGTAGGGGCTGGTAGGGTTCCATAAAGTTCCGTGGGTTCCTGCAGAGTTCTGCAAGTGCCCGCAAGGGCCTGTAGGGGCCCACAGTGTTTCTGTCAGGTTCCGTAGAGTTCCGTAGGGGCCATAGGTTTCCGTAGCGGCTGGTAGTATTCCGTAGGGGTCTGTAGGGTTCCGTAGGCACCTGCAGTGTTCTGATGGAGCCCATAGGGTTTTAGTGAGGTTCCGTTGTGTTGCTAAGGGTCTTGTAGAGTGCTGTCGGGTCCTGGAGTATTCTGTAGGGTTCCAGAGGGGCTCGTAGGGTTCCGTTGAAATCTGTAGGCTTCCCTAGGGGCCCGTGGAGACCCGTAGATTTCCGTAGGGGCCTGTAGTGTTCCCTAGGGGCCTCTAGAGTCTCGTACAGTTCCGTAGGGTCCTGTAGTTTTCCATAAGCGCCCGCAGAGATCTGAAGGGGCCCGTACTGTTCCGTAAGGATCCATAGGGCTCCGTAGAGCTTCGTAGGTTTCCTAGAGGCCTGTAGAGTACCGCAGGAGCCAGTAGTGTTCTGTAGGGGCCCGTAAGGTTCCTTCCGTAGGGGCTGGCAGAGTTCCGTAGGGGCCTGTAGGGTTGTGTAAGTGCCCGCAGCCGTCTGTAGGAGTCTGTGGGATTCTGTAAGGTTCTGGAGGGTTCTGCAGGGTTCTGTAGGGGCCCGTAGAGTTCCGTAGTGGCTGGTAAAGTTCCGTAGGGCCCTGTGGGGTTCTGTATGGACCTGTAGGGTTCTGTAGGGGCCTGCAGGGTTCTGTAAGTGCCCGCAAGTGTCTGTAGGGTTTTGTAGGGGTCTGTAGGGTTCCGTAGGCGCCTGCAGTGTTCTGTAGGAGCCCATAGGGTTTTAGTGAGGTTCCGTTGTGTTGCTAAGGGTCTTGTAGAGTGCTGTCGGGTCCTGGAGTATTCTGTAGGGTTCCAGAAGGGCTCGTAGGGTTCCGTTGAAATCTGTAGGCTTCCCTAGGGGCCCGTGGAGTCCCGTAGATTTCCGTAGGGGCCTGTAGGGTTGTGTAAGTGCCCGCAGGGGTTGGTAGGAGCTTGTAGGGTGCCATAAGTTTCCAGAGGGTTGTGTAGGGTTCCGTAGGGGCCTGTGGTGTTCCCTAGGGGCCTCTAGAGTCTCGTACAGTTCCCTAGGGTCCTGTAGGTTTCCATAAGCGCCCGCAGAGGTCTGAAGGGGCCCGTACTGTTCCGTAAGGATCCATAGGGCTCCGTAGAGCTTCGTAGGTTCCCTAGAGGCCTGTAGAGTACCGCAGGAGCCAGTAGTGTTCTGTAGGGGCCCGTAGGGTTCCTTCCGTAGGGGCTGGCAGTGTTTCGTAGGGTCCTCTAGGGTTGAGTAAGTGCCCGCAGGAGTCTGTAGGAATCTGTGGGATTCTGTAAGGCTCTGGAGGGTTCTGCAGGGTTCCATAGGGGCCCGTAGAGTTCCGTAGTGGCTGGTAAAGTTCCGTAGGGCCCTGTACCGTTCCGTAACTGCCTGCAAGGGTCTTTAGGCTTCCGTAGGGGCTGGTAGGGTTCCATAAAGTTCCGTGGGTTCCTGCAGAGTTCTGCAAGTGCCCGCAAGGGCCTGTAGGGGCCCACAGTGTTTCTGTCTGGTTCCGTAGAGTTCCGTAGGGGCCATAGGTTTCCGTAGCGGCTGGTAGTATTCCGTAGGGGTCTGTAGGGTTCCGTAGGCACCTGCAGTGTTCTGTAGGAGCCCATAGGGTTTTAGTGAGGTTCCGTTGTGTTGCTAAGGGTCTTGTAGAGTGCTGTCGGGTCCTGGAGTATTCTGTAGGGTTCCAGAGGGGCTGGTAGGGTTCCGTTGAAATCTGTAGGCTTCCCTAGGGGCCCGTGGAGTCCCGTAGATTTCCGTAGGGGCCTGTAGGGTTGTGTAAGTGCCCGCAGGGGTTGGTAGGAGCTTGTAGGGTGCCATAAGTTTCCAGAGGGTTGTGTAGGGTTCCGTAGGGGCCTGTGGTGTTCCCTAGGGGCCTGTAGAGTCTCGTACAGTTCCGTAGGGTCCTGTAGGTTTCCATAAGCGCCCGCAGAGGTCTGAAGGGACCCGTACTGTTCCATAAGGATCCTTAGGGTTCCGTAGAGCTTCGTAGGTTCCCTAGAGGGCTGTAGAGTACCGCAGGAGCCAGTAGTGTTCTGTAGGGGCCCGTAGGGTTCCTTCCGTAGGCGCTGGCAGTGTTCCGTAGGGGCCTGTAGGGTTGTGTAAGTGCCCGCAGCAGTCTGTAGGAGTCCGTGGGATTCTGTAAGGTTCTGGAGGGTTCTGCAGGGTTCTGTAGGGGCCCGTAGAGTTCCGTAGTGGCTGGTAAAGTTCCGTAGGGCCCTGTGGGGTTCTGTATGGACCTGTAGGGTTCTGTAGGGGCCTGCAGGCTTCTGTAAGTGCCCGCAAGTGTCTGTAGGGTTTTGTAGGGGTCTGTAGGGTTCCGTAGGCGCCTGCAGTGTTCTGTAGGAGCCCATAGGGTTTTAGTGAGGTTCCGTTGTGTTGCTAAGGGTCTTGTAGAGTGCTGTCGGGTCCTGGAGTATTCTGTAGGGTTCCAGAAGGGCTCGTAGGGTTCCGTTGAAATCTGTAGGCTTCCCTAGGGGCCCGTGGAGTCCCGTAGATTTCCATACGGGCCTGTAGGGTTGTGTAAGTGCCCGCAGGGGTTGGTAGGAGCTTGTAGGGTGCCATAAGTTTCCAGAGGGTTGTGTAGGGTTCCGTAGGGGCCTGTGGTGTTCCCTAGGGGCCTCTAGAGTCTCGTACAGTTCCGTAGGGTCCTGTAGGTTTACATAAGCGCCCACAGAGGTCTGAAGGGGCCCGTACTGTTCCGTAAGGATCCATAGGGCTCCGTAGAGCTTCGTAGGTTCCCTAGAGGCCTGTAGAGTACCGCAGGAGCCAGTAGTGTTCTGTAGGGGCCCGTAGGGTTCCTTCCGTAGGGGCTGGCAGTGTTTCGTAGGGTCCTCTAGGGTTGAGTAAGTGCCCGCAGGAGTCTGTAGGAATCCGTGGGATTCTGTAAGGCTCTGGAGGGTTCTGCAGGGTTCCGTAGGGGCCCGTAGAGTTCCGTAGTGGCTGGTAAAGTTCCGTAGGGCCCTGTACCGTTCCGTAACTGCCTGCAAGGGTCTTTAGGCTTCCGTAGGGGCTGGTAGGGTTCCATAAAGTTCCGTGGGTTCCTGCAGAGTTCTGCAAGTGCCCGCAAGGGCCTGTAGGGGCCCACAGTGTTTCTGTCTGGTTCCGTAGAGTTCCGTAGGGGCCATAGGTTTCTTTAGCGGCTGGTAGTATTCCGTAGGGGTCTGTAGGGTTCCGTAGGCACCTGCAGTGTTCTGTAGGAGCCCATAGGGTTTTAGTGAGGTTCCGTTGTGTTGCTAAGGGTCTTGTAGAGTGCTGTCGGGTCCTGGAGTATTCTGTAGGGTTCCAGAGGGGCTCGTAGGGTTCCGTTGAAATCTGTAGGCTTCCCTAGGGGCCCGTGGAGTCCCGTAGATTTCCGTAGGGGCCTGTAGGGTTGTGTAAGTGCCCGCAGGGGTTGGTAGGAGGTTGTAGGGTGCCATAAGTTTCCAGAGGGTTGTGTAGGGTTCCGTAGGGGCCTGTGGTGTTCCCTAGGAGCCTCTAGAGTCTCGTACAGTTCCGTAGGGTCCTGTAGGTTTCCATAAGCGCCCGCAGAGGTCTGAAGGGACCCGTACTGTTCCATAAGGATCCTTAGGGTTCCGTAGAGCTTCGTAGGTTCCCTAGAGGGCTGTAGAGTACCGCAGGAGCCAGTAGTGTTCTGTAGGGGCCCGTAGGGTTCCTTCCGTAGGGGCTGGCAGTGTTCCGTAGGGGCCTGTAGGGTTGTGTAAGTGCCCGCAGCAGTCTGTAGGAGTCTGTGGGATTCTGTAAGGTTCTGGAGGGTTCTGCAGGGTTCTGTAGGGGCCCGTAGAGTTCAGTAGTGGCTGGTAAAGTTCCGTAGGGCCCTGTGGGGTTCTGTATGGACCTGTAGGGTTCCGTAGGCACCTGCAGTGTTCTGTAGGAGCCCATAGGGTTTTAGTGAGGTTCCGTTGTGTTGCTAAGGGTCTTGTAGAGTGCTGTCGGGTCCTGGAGTATTCTGTAGGGTTCCAGAGGGGCTCGTAGGGTTCCGTCGAAATCTGTAGGCTTCCCTAGGGGCCCGTGGAGTCCCGTAGATTTCCGTAGGGGCCTGTAGGGTTGTGTAAGTGCCCGCAGGGGTTGGTAGGAGCTTGTAGGGTGCCATAAGTTTCCAGAGGGTTGTGTAGGGTTCCGTAGGGGCCTGTGGTGTTCCCTAGGGGCCTGTAGAGTCTCGTACATTTCCATAGGGGCCTGTGGTGTTCCCTAGGGGCCTGTAGAGTCTCGTACGGTTCCGTAGGGGCCTGTGGTGTTCCCTAGGGGCCTCTAGAGTCTCGTACAGGTCTGTAGGGTCCTGTAGGTTTCCATAAGCGCCCGCAGAGGTCTGAAGGGGCCCGTACTGTTCCGTAAGGATCCATAGGGTTCCGTAGAGCTTCGTAGGTTCCCTAGAGGCCTGTAGAGTACCGCAGGAGCCAGTAGTGTTCTGTAGGGGCCCGTAAGGTTCCTTCCGTAGGGGCTGGCAGTGTTCCGTAGGGGCCTGTAGGGTTGTGTAAGTGCCCGCAGCAGTCTGTAGGAGTCTGTGGGATTCTGTAAGGTTCTGGAGGGTTCTGCAGGGTTCTGTAGGGGCCCGTAGAGTTCCGTAGTGGCTGGTAAAGTTCCGTAGGGCCCTGTGGGGTTCTGTATGGACCTGTAGGGTTCTGTAGGGGCCTGCAGGCTTCTGTAAGTGCCCGCAGGTGTCTGTAGGGTTTTGTAGGGGTCTGTAGGGTTCCGTAGGCGCCTGCAGTGTTCTGTAGGAGCCCATAGGGTTTTAGTGAGGTTCCGTTGTGTTGCTAAGGGTCTTGTAGAGTGCTGTCGGGTCCTGGAGTATTCTGTAGGGTTCCAGAGGGGCTCGTAGGGTTCCGTCGAAATCTGTAGGCTTCCCTAGGGGCCCGTGGAGTCCCGTAGATTTCCGTAGGGGCCTGTAGGGTTGTGTAAGTGCCCGCAGGGGTTGGTAGGAGCTTGTAGGGTGCCATAAGTTTCCAGAGGGTTGTGTAGGGTTCCGTAGGGGCCTGTGGTGTTCCCTAGGGGCCTGTAGAGTCTCGTACATTTCCATAGGGGCCTGTGGTGTTCCCTAGGGGCCTGTAGAGTCTCGTACGGTTCCGTAGGGGCCTGTGGTGTTCCCTAGGGGCCTCTAGAGTCTCGTACAGGTCTGTAGGGTCCTGTAGGTTTCCATAAGCGCCCGCAGAGGTCTGAAGGTACCCGTACTGTTCCATAAGGATCCATAGGGTTCCGTAGAGCTTCGTAGGTTCCCTAGAGGCCTGTAGAGTACCGCAGGAGCCAGTAGTGTTCTGTAGGGGCCCGTAAGGTTCCTTCCGTAGGGGCTGGCAGTGTTCCGTAGGGGCCTGTAGGGTTGTGTAAGTGCCCGCAGCAGTCTGTAGGAGTCTGTGGGATTCTGTAAGGTTCTGGAGGGTTCTGCAGGGTTCTGTAGGGGCCCGTAGAGTTCCGTAGTGGCTGGTAAAGTTCCATAGGGCCCTGTGGGGTTCTGTATGGACCTGTAGGGTTCTGTAGGGGCCCGCAGGCTTCTGTAAGTGCCCACAGATGTCTGTAGGGTTTTGTAGGGGTCTGTAGGGTTCCGTAGGCGCCTGCAGTGTTCTGTAGGAGCCCATAGGGTTTTAGTGAGGTTCCGTTGTGTTGCTAAGGGTCTTGTAGAGTGCTGTCGGGTCCTGGAGTATTCTGTAGGGTTCCAGAAGGGCTCGTAGGGTTCCGTTGAAATCTGTAGGCTTCCCTAGGGGCCCGTGGAGTCCCGTAGATTTCCGTAGGGGCCTGTAGGGTTGTGTAAGTGCGCGCAGGGGTTGGTAGGAGGTTGTAGGGTGCCATAAGTTTCCAGAGGGTTGTGTACGGTTCTGTAGGGGCCTGTGGTGTTCCCTAGGGGCCTATAGAGTCTCGTACCGTTCCGTAGGGGCTTGTGGTGTTCCCTAGGGGCCTGTAGAGTCTCGTACGGTTCCGTAGGGGCCTGTAGTGTTCCCTAGGGGCCTCTAGAGTCTCGTACAGTTCCGTAGGGTCCTGTAGGTTTCCATAAGCGCCCGCAGAGGTCTGAAGGGGCCCGTACTGTTCCGTAAGGATCCATAGGGCTCCGTAGAGCTTCTTAGGTTCCCTAGAGGCCTGTAGAGTACCGCAGGAGCCAGTAGTGTTCTGTAGGGGCCCGTAGGGTTCCTTCCATAGGGGCTGGCAGTGTTCCGTAGGGTCCTCTAGGGTTGAGTAAGTGCCCGCAGGAGTCTGTAGGAATCCGTGGGATTCTGTAAGGTTCTGGAGGGTTCTGCAGGGTTCCGTAGGGGCCCGTAGAGTTCCGTAGTGGCTGGTAAAGTTCCGTAGGGCCCTGTACCGTTCCGTAACTGCCTGCAAGGGTCTTTAGGCTTCCGTAGGGGCTGGTAGGGTTCCATAAAGTTCCGTGGGTTCCTGCAGAGTTCTGCAAGTGCCCGCAAGGGCCTGTAGGGGCGCACAGTGTTTCTGTCAGGTTCCGTAGAGTTCCATAGGGGCCATAGGTTTCCGTAGCGGCTGGTAGTATTCCGTAGGGGTCTGTAGGGTTCCGTAGGCACCTGCAGTGTTCTGACGGAGCCCATAGGGTTTTAGTGAGGTTCCGTTGTGTTGCTAAGGGTCTTGTAGAGTGCTGTCGGGTCCTGGAGTATTCTGTAGGGTTCCAGAGGGGCTCGTAGGGTTCCGTTGAAATCTGTAGGCTTCCCTAGGGGCCCGTGGAGTCCCGTAGATTTCCGTAGGGGCCTGTAGGGTTGTGTAAGTGCCTGCAGGGGTTGGTAGGAGCTTGTAGGGTGCCATAAGTTTCCAGAGGGTAGTGTAGGGTTCCGTAGGGGCCTGTGGTGTTCCCTAGGGGCCTGTAGAGTCTCGTACGGTTCCGTAGGGGCCTGTAGTGTTCCCTAGGGGCCTCTAGAGTCTTGTACAGTTCCGTAGGGTCCTGTAGGTTTCCATAAGCGCCCGCAGAGGTCTGAAGGGGCTTGTACTGTTCCGTAAGGATCCATAGGGTTCCGTAGAGCTTCGTAGGTTCCCTAGAGGCCTGTAGAGTACCGCAGGAGCCAGTAGTGTTCTGTAGGGGCCCGTAAGGTTCCTTCCGTAGGGGCTGGCAGTGTTCCGTAGGGTCCTCTAGGGTTGAGTAAGTGCCCGCAGGAGTCTGTAGGAATCCGTGGGATTCTGTAAGGTTCTGGAGGGTTCTGCAGGGTTCTGTAGGGGCCCGTAGAGTTCCGTAGTGGCTGGTAAAGTTCCGTAGGGCCCTGTGGGATTCTGTATGGACCTGTAGGGTTCCGTAGGCACCTGCAGTGTTCTGTAGGAGCCCATAGGGTTTTAGTGAGGTTCCGTTGTGTTGCTAAGGGTCTTGTAGAGTGCTGTCGGGTCCTGGAGTATTCTGTAGGGTTCCAGAGGGGCTCGTAGGGTTCCGTTGAAATCTGTAGGCTTCCCTAGGGGCCCGTGGAGTCCCGTAGATTTCCGTAGGGGCCTGTAGGGTTGTGTAAGTGCCCGCAGGGGTTGGTAAGAGGTTGTAGGGTGCCATAAGTTTCCCGAGGGTTGTGTAGGGTTCCGTAGGGGCCTGTGGTGTTCCCTAGGGGCCTGTAGAGTTTCGTACGGTTCCGTAGGGGCCTGTGGTGTTCCCTAGGGGCCTGTAGAGTCTCGTACGGTTCCGTAGGGGCCTGTAGTGTTCCCTAGGGGCCTCTAGAGTCTCGTACAGTTCCGTAGGGTCCTGTAGGTTTCCATAAGCGCCCGCAGAGGTCTGAAGGGGCCCGTACTGTTCCGTAAGGATCCATAGGCCTCCGTAGAGCTTCGTAGGTTCCCTAGAGGCCTGTACAGTACCGCAGGAACCAGTAGTGTTCTGTAGGGGCCCGTAAGGTTCCTTCCGTAGGGGCTGGCAGTGTTCCGTAGGGGCCTGTAGGGTTGTGTAAGTGCCAGCAGCAGTCTGTAGGAGTCTGTGGGATTCTGTAAGGTTCTGGAGGGTTCTGCAGGGTTCCGTAGGGGCCCGTAGAGTTCCGTAGTGGCTGGTAAAGTTCCGTAGGGCCCTGTGGGGTTCTGTATGGACCTGTAGGGTTCTGTAGGGGCCTGCAGGGTTCTGTAAGTGCCTGCAAGTGTCTGTAGGGTTCCGTAGGGGTCTGTAGGGTTCCGTAGGCGCCTGCAGTGTTCTGTAGGAGCCCATAGGGTTTTAGTGAGGTTCCGTTGTGTTGCTAAGGGTCTTGTAGAGTGCTGTCGGGTCCTGGAGTATTCTGTAGGGTTCCAGAGGGGCTCGTAGGGTTCCGTTGAAATCTGTAGGCTTCCCTAGGGGCCCGTGGAGTCCCGTAGATTTCCGTAGGGGCCTCTAGGGTTGTGTAAGTGCGCGCAGAGGTTGGTAGGAGCTTGTAGGGTGCCATAAGTTTCCAGAGGGTTGTGTAGGGTTCCGTAGGGGCCTGTAGTGATCCCTACGGGCCTGTAGAGTCTCGTACAGTTCCGTAGGGTCCTGTAGGTTTCCATAAGCGCCCGCAGAGGTCTGAAGGGGCCCGTACTGTTCCGTAAGGATCCATAGGGCTCCGTAGAGCTTCGTAGGTTCCCTAGAGGCCTGTAGAGTACCGCAGGAGCCAGTAGTGTTCTGTAGGGGCCCGTAGGGTTCCTTCCATAGGGGCTGGCAGTGTTCCGTAGGGTCCTCTAGGGTTGAGTAAGTGCCCGCAGGAGTCTGTAGGAATCCGTGGGATTCTGTAAGGTTCTGGAGGGTTCTGCAGGGTTCTGTAGGGGCCCGTAGAGTTCCGTAGTGGCTGGTAAAGTTCCCTAGGGCCCTGTACCGTTCCGTAACTGCCTGCAAGGGTCTTTAGGCTTCCGTAGGGGCTGGTAGGGTTCCATAAAGTTCCGTGGGTTCCTGCAGAGTTCTGCAAGTGCCCGCAAGGGCCTGTAGGGGCCCACAGTGTTTCTGTCAGGTTCCGTAGAGTTCCGTAGGGGCCATAGGTTTCCGTAGCGGCTGGTAGTATTCCGTAGGGGTCTGTAGGGTTCCGTAGGCACCTGCAGTGTTCTGTAGGAGCCCATAGGGTTTTAGTGAGGTTCCGTTGTGTTGCTAAGGGTCTTGTAGAGTGCTGTCGGGTCCTGGAGTATTCTGCAGGGTTCCAGAGGGGCTCGTAGGGTTCCGTTGAAATCTGTAGGCTTCCCTAGGGGCCCGTGGAGACCCGTAGATTTCCGTAGGGGCCTGTAGGGTTGTGTAAGTGCCCGCAGGGGTTGGTAGGAGCTTGTAGGGTGCCATAAGTTTCCAGAGGGTTGTGTAGGGTTCCGTAGGGGCCTGTGGTGTTCCCTAGGGGCCTGTAGAGTCTCGTATGGTTCCGTAGGGGCCTGTGGTGTTCCCTAGGGGCCTGTAGAGTCTCGTACGGTTCCGTAGGGGCCTGTAGTGTTCCCTAGGGGCCTGTAGAGTCTCGTACAGTTCCGTAGGGTCCTGTAGGTTTCCATAAGCGCCTGCAGAGATCTGAAGGGGCCCGTACTGTTCCGTAAGGATCCATAGGGCTCTGTAGAGCTTCGTAGGTTCCCTAGAGGGCTGTAGAGTACCGCAGGAGCCAGTAGTGTTCTGTAGGGGCCCGTAAGGTTCCTTCCGTAGGGGCTGGCAGTGTTCCGTAGGGGCCTGTAGGGTTGTGTAAGTGCCCGCAGCAGTCTGTAGGAGTCTGTGGGATTCTGTAAGGTTCTGGAGGGTTCTGCAGGGTTCTGTAGGGGCCCGTAGAGTTCCGTAGTGGCTGGTAAAGTTCCGTAGGGCCCTGTGGGGTTCTGTATGGACCTGTAGGGTTCTGTAGGGGCCTGCAGGGTTCTGTAAGTCCCCGCAGGTGTCTGTAGGGTTCCATAGGGGTCTGTAGGGTTCCGTAGGCGCCTGCAGTGTTCTGTAGGAGCCCATAGGGTTTTAGTGAGGTTCCGTTGTGTTGCTAAGGGTCTTGTAGAGTGCTGTCGGGTCCTGGAGTATTCTGTAGGGTTCCAGAGGGGCTCGTAGGGTTCCGTTGAAATCTGTAGGCTTCCCTAGGGGCCCGTGGAGTCCCGTACATTTCCGTAGGGGCCTGTAGGGTTGTGTAAGTGCCCGCAGGGGTTGGTAGGAGGTTGTAGGGTGCCATAAGTTTCCAGAGGGTTGTGTAGGGTTCCGTAGGGGCCTGTGGTGTTCCCTAGGGGCCTGTAGAGTCTCGTACGGTTCCGTAGGGGCCTGTAGTGTTCCCTAGGGGCCTCTAGAGTCTCGTACAGTTCCGTAGGGTCCTGTAGGTTTCCATAAGCGCCCGCAGAGGTCTGAAGGGGCCCGTACTGTTCCGTAAGGATCCATAGGGCTCCGTAGAGCTTCGTAGGTTCCCTAGAGGCCTGTAGAGTACCGCAGGAGCCAGTAGTGTTCTGTAGGGGCCCGTAGGGTTCCTTCCATAGGGGCTGGCAGTGTTCCATAGGGTCCTCTAGGGTTGAGTAAGTGCCCGCAGCAGTCTGTAGGAATCCGTGGGATTCTGTAAGGTTCCGGAGGGTTCTGCAGGGTTCCGTAGGGGCCCGTAGAGTTCCATACTGGCTGGTAAAGTTCCCTAGGGCCCTGTACCGTTCCGTAACTGCCTGCAACGGTCTTTAGGCTTCCGTAGGGGCTGGTAGGGTTCCATAAAGTTCCGTGGGTTCCTGCAGAGTTCTGCAAGTGCCCGCAAGGGCCTGTAGGGGCCCACAGTGTTTCTGTCAGGTTCCGTAGAGTTCTGTAGGGGCCATAGGTTTCCGTAGCGGCTGGTAGTATTCCGTAGGGGTCTGTAGGGTTCCGTAGGCACCTGCAGTGTTCTGTAGGGGCCCATAGGGTTTTAGTGAGGTTCCGTTGTGTTGCTAAGGGTCTTGTAGAGTGCTGTCGGGTCCTGGAGTATTCTGTAGGGTTCCAGAGGGGCTGGTAGGGTTCCGTTGAAATCTGTAGGCTTCCCTAGGGGCCCGTGGAGACCCGTAGATTTCTGTAGGGGCCTGTAGTGTTCCCTAGGGGCCTCTAGAGTCTCGTACAGTTCCGTAGGGTCCTGTAGGTTTCCATAAGCGCCCGCAGAGATCTGAAGGGGCCCGTACTGTTCCGTAAGGATCCATAGGGCTCCGTAGAGCTTCGTAGGTTCCCTAGAGGGCTGTAGAGTACCGCAGGAGCCAGTAGTGTTCTGTAGGGGCCCGTAAGGTTCCTTCCGTAGGGGCTGGCAGAGTTCCGTAGGGGCCTGTAGGGTTGTGTAAGTGCCCGCAGCCGTCTGTAGGAGTCTGTGGGATTCTGTAAGGTTCTGGAGGGTTCTGCAGGGTTCTGTAGGGGCCCGTAGAGTTCCGTAGTGGCTGGTAAAGTTCCGTAGGGCCCTGTGGGATTCTGTATGGACCTGTAGGGTTCCGTAGGCACCTGCAGTGTTCTGTAGGAGCCCATAGGGTTTTAGTGAGGTTCCGTTGTGTTGCTAAGGGTCTTGTAGAGTGCTGTCGGGTCCTGGAGTATTCTGTAGGGTTCCAGAGGGGCTCGTAGGGTTCCGTTGAAATCTGTAGGCTTCCCTAGGGGCCCGTGGAGTCCCGTAGATTTCCGTAGGGGCCTGTAGGGTTGTGTAAGTGCCCGCAGGGGTTGGTAAGAGGTTGTAGGGTGCCATAAGTTTCCCGAGGGTTGTGTAGGGTTCCGTAGGGGCCTGTGGTGTTCCCTAGGGGCCTATAGAGTCTCGTACCGTTCCGTAGGGGCCTGTGGTGTTCCCTAGGGGCCTGTAGAGTCTCGTACAGTTCCGTAGGGGCCTGTAGTGTTCCCTAGGGGCCTCTAGAGTCTCGTACAGTTCCGTAGGGTCCTGTAGGTTTCCATAAGCGCCCGCAGAGGTCTGAAGGGGCCCGTACTGTTCCATAAGGATCCATAGGGCTCCGTAGAGCTTCGTAGGTTCCCTAGAGGGCTGTAGAGTACTGCAGGAGCCAGTAGTGTTCTGTAGGGGCCCGTAGGGTTCCTTCCGTAGGGGCTGGCAGTGTTCCGTAGGGGCCTGTAGGGTTGTGTAAGTGCCCGCAGCCATCTGTAGGAATCCGTGGGATTCTGTAAGGTTCTGGAGGGTTCTGCAGGGTTCCGTAGGGGCCCGTAGAGTTCCGTAGTGGCTGGTAAAGTTCCGTAGGGCCCTGTGGGGTTCTGTATGGACCTTTAGGGTTCTGTAGGGGCCTGCAGGGTTCTGTAAGTGCCCGCAGGTGTCTGTAGGGTTCCATAGGGGTCTGTAGGGTTCCGTAGGCGCCTGCAGTGTTCTGTAGGAGCCCATAGGGTTTTAGTGAGGTTCCGTTGTGTTGCTAAGGGTCTTGTAGAGTGCTGTCGGGTCCTGGAGTATTCTGTTGGGTTCCAGAAGGGCTTGTAGGGTTCCGTCGAAATCTGTAGGCTTCCCTAGGGGCCCGTGGAGTCCCGTAGATTTCCGTAGGGGCCTGTAGGGTTGTGTAAGTGCCCGCAGGGGTTGGTAGGAGCTTGTAGGGTGCCATAAGTTTCCAGAGGGTTGTGTAGGGTTCCGTAGGGGCCTGTGGTGTTCCCTAGGGGCCTATAGAGTCTCGTACCGTTCCGTAGGGGCCTGTGGTGTTCCCTAGGGGCCTGTAGAGTCTCGTACGGTTCCGTAGGGGCCTGTAGTGTTCCCTAGGGGCCTCTAGAGTCTCGTACAGTTCCGTAGGGTCCTGTAGGTTTCCATAAGCGCCCGCAGAGGTCTGAAGGGGCCCGTACTGTTCCGTAAGGATCCATAGGGCTCCGTAGAGCTTCGTAGGTTCCCTAGAGGCCTGTAGAGTACCGCAGGAGCCAGTAGTGTTCTGTAGGGGCCCGTAGGGTTCCTTCCATAGGGGCTGGCAGTGTTCCATAGGGTCCTCTAGGGTTGAGTAAGTGCCCGCAGCAGTCTGTAGGAATCCGTGGGATTCTGTAAGGTTCTGGAGGGTTCTGCAAGGTTCCGTAGGGGCCCGTAGAGTTCCATAGTGGCTGGTAAAGTTCCCTAGGGCCCTGTACCGTTCCGTAACTGCCTGCAACGGTCTTTAGGCTTCCGTAGGGGCTGGTAGGGTTCCATAAAGTTCCGTGGGTTCCTGCAGAGTTCTGCAAGTGCCCGCAAGGGCCTGTAGGGGCCCACAGTGTTTCTGTCAGGTTCCGTAGAGTTCTGTAGGGGCCATAGGTTTCCGTAGCGGCTGGTAGTATTCCGTAGGGGTCTGTAGGGTTCCGTAGGCACCTGCAGTGTTCTGTAGGGGCCCATAGGGTTTTAGTGAGGTTCCGTTGTGTTGCTAAGGGTCTTGTAGAGTGCTGTCGGGTCCTGGAGTATTCTGTAGGGTTCCAGAGGGGCTGGTAGGGTTCCGTTGAAATCTGTAGGCTTCCCTAGGGGCCCGTGGAGACCCGTAGATTTCTGTAGGGGCCTGTAGTGTTCCCTAGGGGCCTCTAGAGTCTCGTACAGTTCCGTAGGGTCCTGTAGGTTTCCATAAGCGCCCGCAGAGATCTGAAGGGGCCCGTACTGTTCCATAAGGATCCATAGGGCTCCGTAGAGCTTCGTAGGTTCCCTAGAGGGCTGTAGAGTACCGCAGGAGCCAGTAGTGTTCTGTAGGGGCCCGTAAGGTTCCTTCCGTAGGGGCTGGCAGAGTTCCGTAGGGGCCTGTAGGGTTGTGTAAGTGCCCGCAGCCGTCTGTAGGAGTCTGTGGGATTCTGTAAGGTTCTGGAGGGTTCTGCAGGGTTCTGTAGGGGCCCGTAGAGTTCCGTAGTGGCTGGTAAAGTTCCGTAGGGCCCTGTGGGGTTCTGTATGGACCTGTAGGGTTCCGTAGGGGCCTGCAGGCTTCTGTAAGTGCCCGCAAGTGTCTGTAGGGTTTTGTAGGGGTCTGTAGGGTTCCGTAGGCGCCTGCAGTGTTCTGTAGGAGCCCATAGGGTTTTAGTGAGGTTCCGTTGTGTTGCTAAGGGTCTTGTAGAGTGCTGTCGGGTCCTGGAGTATTCTGTAGGGTTCCAGAAGGGCTCGTAGGGTTCCGTTGAAATCTGTAGGCTTCCCTAGGGGCCCGTGGAGTCCCGTAGATTTCCAAACGGGCCTGTAGGGTTGTGTAAGTGCCCGCAGGGGTTGGTAGGAGCTTGTAGGGTGCCATAAGTTTCCAGAGGGTTGTGTAGGGTTCCGTAGGGGCCTGTGGTGTTCCCTAGGGGCCTCTAGAGTCTCGTACAGTTCCGTAGGGTCCTGTAGGTTTACATAAGCGCCCGCAGAGGTCTGAAGGGGCCCGTACTGTTCCGTAAGGATCCATAGGGTTCCGTAGAGCTTCGTAAGTTCCCTAGAGGCCTGTAGAGTACCGCAGGAGCCAGTAGTGTTCTGTAGGGGCCCGTAGGGTTCCTTCCGTAGGGGCTGGCAGTGTTTCGTAGGGTCCTCTAGGGTTGAGTAAGTGCCCGCAGGAGTCTGTAGGAATCCGTGGGATTCTGTAAGGCTCTGGAGGGTTCTGCAGGGTTCCGTAGGGGCCCGTAGAGTTCCGTAGTGGCTGGTAAAGTTCCCTAGGGCCCTGTACCGTTCCGTAACTGCCTGCAAGGGTCTTTAGGCTTCCGTAGGGGCTGGTAGGGTTCCATAAAGTTCCGTGGGTTCCTGCAGAGTTCTGCAAGTGCCCGCAAGGGCCTGTAGGGGCCCACAGTGTTTCTGTCTGGTTCCGTAGAGTTCCGTAGGGGCCATAGGTTTCCGTAGCGGCTGGTAGTATTCCGTAGGGGTCTGTAGGGTTCCGTAGGCACCTGCAGTGTTCTGTAGGAGCCCATAGGGTTTTAGTGAGGTTCCGTTGTGTTGCTAAGGGTCTTGTAGAGTGCTGTCGGGTCCTGGAGTATTCTGTAGGGTTCCAGAGGGGCTCGTAGGGTTCCGTTGAAATCTGTAGGCTTCCCTAGGGGCCCGTGGAGTCCCGTAGATTTCCGTAGGGGCCTGTAGGGTTGTGTAAGTGCCCGCAGGGGTTGGTAGGAGCTTGTAGGGTGCCATAAGTTTCCAGAGGGTTGTGTAGGGTTCCGTAGGGGCCTGTGGTGTTCCCTAGGGGCCTGTAGAGTCTCGTACAGTTCCGTAGGGTCCTGTAGGTTTCCATAAGCGCCCGCAGAGGTCTGAAGGGACCCGTACTGTTCCATAAGGATCCATAGGGTTCTGTAGAGCTTCGTAGGTTCCCTAGAGGCCTGTAGAGTACCGCAGGAGCCAGTAGTGTTCTGTAGGGGCCCGTAAGGTTCCTTCCGTAGGGGCTGGCAGTGTTCCGTAGGGGCCTGTAGGGTTGTGTAAGTGCCCGCAGCAGTCTGTAGGAGTCTGTGGGATTCTGTAAGGTTCTGGAGGGTTCTGCAGGGTTCTGTAGGGGCCCGTAGAGTTCCGTAGTGGCTGGTAAAGTTCCGTAGGGCCCTGTGGGGTTCTGTATGGACCTGTAGGGTTCCGTAGGCGCCTGTAGTGTTCTGTAGGAGCCCATAGGGTTTTAGTGAGGTTCCGTTGTGTTGCTAAGGGTCTTGTAGAGTGCTGTCGGGTCCTGGAGTATTCTGTAGGGTTCCAGAGGGGCTCGTAGGGTTCCGTTGAAATCTGTAGGCTTCCCTAGGGGCCCGTGGAGTCCCGTAGATTTCCGTAGGGGCCTGTAGGGTTGTGTAAGTGCCCGCAGGGGTTGGTAGGAGCTTGTAGGGTGCCATAAGTTTCCCGAGGGTTGTGTAGGGTTCCGTAGGGGCCTGTGGTGTTCCCTAGGGGCCTGTAGAGTCTCGTACGGTTCCGTAGGGGCCTGTGGTGTTCCCTAGGGGCCTGTAGAGTCTCGTACGGTTCCGTAGGGGCCTGTAGTGTTCCCTAGGGGCCTGTAGAGTCTCGTACAGTTCCGTAGGGTCCTGTAGGTTTCCATAAGCGCCCGCAGAGGTCTGAAGGGGCCCGTACTGTTCCGTAAGGATCCATAGGCCTCCGTAGAGCTTCGTAGGTTCCCTAGAGGGCTGTAGAGTACCGCAGGGGCCAGTAGTGTTCTGTAGGGGCCCGTAAGGTTCCTTCCGTAGGGGCTGGCAGTGTTCCGTAGGGGCCTGTAGGGTTGTGTAAGTGCCCGCAGCAGTCTGTAGGAGTCTGTGGGATTCTGTAAGGTTCTGGAGGGTTCTGCAGGGTTCTGTAGGGGCCCGTAGAGTTCCGTAGTGGCTGGTAAAGTTCCGTAGGGCCCTGTGGGGTTCTGTATGGACCTGTAGGGTTCTGTAGGGGCCTGCAGGGTTCTGTAAGTGCCCGCAAGTGTCTGTAGGGTTCCGTCGGGGTCTGTAGGGTTCCGTAGGCGCCTGCAGTGTTCTGTAGGAGCCCATAGGGTTTTAGTGAGGTTCCGTTGTGTTGCTAAGGGTCTTGTAGAGTGCTGTCGGGTCCTGGAGTATTCTGTAGGGTTCCAGAGGGGCTCGTAGGGTTCCGTTGAAATCTGTAGGCTTCCCTAGGGGCCCGTGGAGTCCCGTAGATTTCCGTAGGGGCCTGTAGGGTTGTGTAAGTGCGCGCAGGGGTTGGTAGGAGCTTGTAGGGTGCCATAAGTTTCCAGAGGGTTGTGTAGGGTTCCGTAGGGGCCTGTGGTGTTCCCTAGGGGCCTGTAGAGTCTCGTACAGTTCCGTAGGGGCCTGTGGTGTTCCCTAGGGGCCTGTAGAGTCTCGTACGTTTCCGTAGGGGCCTGTAGTGTTCCCTAGGGGCCTGTAGAGTCTCGTACAGTTCCGTAGGGTCCTGTAGGTTTCCATAAGCGCCCGCAGAGGTCTGAAGGGACCCGTACTGTTCCATAAGGATCCATAGGGTTCCGTAGAGCTTCGTAGGTTCCCTAGAGGCCTGTAGAGTACCGCAGGAGCCAGTAGTGTTCTGTAGGGGCCCGTAAGGTTCCTTCCGTAGGGGCTGGCAGTGTTCCGTAGGGGCCTGTAGGGTTGTGTAAGTGCCCGCAGCAGTCTGTAGGAGTCTGTGGGATTCTGTAAGGTTCTGGAGGGTTCTGCAGGGTTCCGTAGGGGCCCGTAGAGTTCCGTAGTGGCTGGTAAAGTTCCGTAGGGCCCTGTGGGGTTCTGTATGGACCTGTAGGGTTCTGTAGGGGCCTGCAGGGTTCTGTAAGTGCCTGCAAGTGTCTGTAGGGTTCCGTAGGGGTCTGTAGGGTTCCGTAGGCGCCTGCAGTGTTCTGTAGGAGCCCATAGGGTTTTAGTGAGGTTCCGTTGTGTTGCTAAGGGTCTTGTAGAGTGCTGTCGGGTCCTGGAGTATTCTGTAGGGTTCCAGAGGGGCTCGTAGGGTTCCGTTGAAATCTGTAGGCTTCCCTAGGGGCCCGTGGAGTCCCGTAGATTTCCGTAGGGGCCTGTAGGGTTGTGTAAGTGCGCGCAGGGGTTGGTAGGAGCTTGTAGGGTGCCATAAGTTTCCAGAAGGTTGTGTAGGGTTCCGTAGGGGCCTGTAGTGTTCCCTACGGGCCTGTAGAGTCTCGTACAGTTCCGTAGGGTCCTGTAGGTTTCCATAAGCGCCCGCAGAGGTCTGAAGGGGCCCGTACTGTTCCGTAAGGATCCATAGGGCTCCGTAGAGCTTCGTAGGTTCCCTAGAGGCCTGTAGAGTACCGCAGGAGCCAGTAGTGTTCTGTAGGGGCCCGTAGGGTTCCTTCCATAGGGGCTGGCAGTGTTCCGTAGGGTCCTCTAGGGTTGAGTAAGTGCCCGCAGGAGTCTGTAGGAATCCGTGGGATTCTGTAAGGTTCTGGAGGGTTCTGCAGGGTTCTGTAGGGGCCCATAGAGTTCCGTAGTGGCTGGTAAAGTTCCCTAGGGCCCTGTACCGTTCCGTAACTGCCTGCAAGGGTCTTTAGGCTTCCGTAGGGGCTGGTAGGGTTCCATAAAGTTCCGTGGGTTCCTGCAGAGTTCTGCAAGTGCCCGCAAGGGCCTGTAGGGGCGCACAGTGTTTCTGTCAGGTTCCGTAGAGTTCCGTAGGGGCCATAGGTTTCCGTAGCGGCTGGTAGTATTCCGTAGGGGTCTGTAGGGTTCCTTAGGCACCTGCAGTGTTCTGTAGGAGCCCATAGGGTTTTAGTGAGGTTCCGTTGTGTTGCTAAGGGTCTTGTAGAGTGCTGTCGGGTCCTGGAGTATTCTGCAGGGTTCCAGAGGGGCTCGTAGGGTTCCGTTGAAATCTGTAGGCTTCCCTAGGGGCCCGTGGAGTCCCGTAGATTTCCGTAGGGGCCTGTAGGGTTGTGTAAGTGCCCGCAGGGGTTGGTAGGAGCTTGTAGGGTGCCATAAGTTTCCAGAGGGTTGTGTAGGGTTCCGTAGGGGCCTGTGGTGTTCCCTAGGGGCCTGTAGAGTCTCGTATGGTTCCGTAGGGGCCTGTGGTGTTCCCTAGGGGCCTGTAGAGTCTCGTAGATTTCCGTAGGGGCCTGTAGTGTTCCCTAGAGGCCTCTAGAGTCTCGTACAGTTCCGTAGGGTCCTGTAGGTTTCCATAAGCGCCCGCAGAGATCTGAAGGGGCCCGTACTGTTCCGTAAGGATCCATAGGGCTCTGTAGAGCTTCGTAGGTTCCCTAGAGGGCTGTAGAGTACCGCAGGAGCCAGTAGTGTTCTGTAGGGGCCCGTAAGGTTCCTTCCGTAGGGGCTGGCAGTGTTCCGTAGGGGCCTGTAGGGTTGTGTAAGTGCCCGCAGCAGTCTGTAGGAGTCTGTGGGATTCTGTAAGGTTCTGGAGGGTTCTGCAGGGTTCTGTAGGGGCCCGTAGAGTTCCGTAGTGGCTGGTAAAGTTCCGTAGGGCCCTGTGGGGTTCTGTATGGACCTGTAGGGTTCTGTAGGGGCCTGCAGGGTTCTGTAAGTCCCCGCAGGTGTCTGTAGGGTTCCATAGGGGTCTGTAGGGTTCCGTAGGCGCCTGCAGTGTTCTGTAGGAGCCCATAGGGTTTTAGTGAGGTTCCGTTGTGTTGCTAAGGGTCTTGTAGAGTGCTGTCGGGTCCTGGAGTATTCTGTAGGGTTCCAGAGGGGCTCGTAGGGTTCCGTGGAAATCTGTAGGCTTCCCTAGGGGCCCGTGGAGTCCCGTAGATTTCCGTAGGGACCTGTAGGGTTGTGTAAGTGCCCGCAGGAGTCTGTAGGAATCCGTGGGATTCTGTAAGGTTCTGGAGGGTTCTGCAGGGTTCTGTAGGGGCCCGTAGAGTTCCGTAGTGGCTGGTAACGTTCCCTAGGGCCCTGTACCGTTCCGTAACTGCCTGCAAGGGTCTTTAGGCTTCCGTAGGGGCTGGTAGGGTTCCATAAAGTTCCGTGGGTTCCTGCAGAGTTCTGCAAGTGCCCGCAAGGGCCTGTAGGGGCCCACAGAGTTTCTGTCAGGTTCCGTAGAGTTCCGTAGGGGCCATAGGTTTCCGTAGCGGCTGGTAGTATTCCGTAGGGGTCTGTAGGGTTCCGTAGGCACCTGCAGTGTTCTGTAGGAGCCCATAGGGTTTTAGTGAGGTTCCGTTGTGTTGCTAAGGGTCTTGTAGAGTGCTGTCGGGTCCTGGAGTATTCTGTAGGGTTCCAGAGGGGCTCGTAGGGTTCCGTTGAAATCTGTAGGCTTCCCTAGGGGCCCGTGGAGTCCCGTAGATTTCCGTAGGGGCCTGTAGGGTTGTGTAAGTGCCCGCAGGGGTTGGTAGGAGCTTGTAGGGTGCCATAAGTTTCCAGAGGGTTGTGTAGGGTTCCGTAGGGGCCTGTGGTGTTCCCTAGGGGCCTATAGAGTCTCGTACCGTTCCGTAGGGGCCTGTGGTGTTCCCTAGGGGCCTGTAGAGTCTCGTACAGTTCCGTAGGGGCCTGTAGTGTTCCCTAGGGGCCTCTAGAGTCTCGTACAGTTCCGTAGGGTCCTGTAGGTTTCCATAAGCGCCCGCAGAGGTCTGAAGGGGCCCGTACTGTTCCATAAGGATCCATAGGGCTCCGTAGAGCTTCGTAGGTTCCCTAGAGGGCTGTAGAGTACTGCAGGAGCCAGTAGTGTTCTGTAGGGGCCCGTAGGGTTCCTTCCGTAGGGGCTGGCAGTGTTCCGTAGGGGCCTGTAGGGTTGTGTAAGTGCCCGCAGGAGTCTGTAGGAATCCGTGGGATTCTGTAAGGTTCTGGAGGGTTCTGCAGGGTTCCGTAGGGGCCCGTAGAGTTCCGTAGTGGCTGGTAACGTTCCGTAGGGCCCTGTACCGTTCCGTAACTGCCTGCAAGGGTCTTTAGGCTTCCGTAGGGGCTGGTAGGGTTCCATAAAGTTCCGTGGGTTCCTGCAGAGTTCTGCAAGTGCCCGCAAGGGCCTGTAGGGGCGCACAGTGTTTCTGTCAGGTTCCGTAGAGTTCCGTAGGGGCCATAGGTTTCCGTAGCGGCTGGTAGTATTCCGTAGGGGTCTGTAGGGTTCCGTAGGCACCTGCAGTGTTCTGTAGGAGCCCATAGGGTTTTAGTGAGGTTCCGTTGTGTTGCTAAGGGTCTTGTAGAGTGCTGTCGGGTCCTGGAGTATTCTGTAGGGTTCCAGAGGGGCTCGTAGGGTTCCGTTGAAATCTGTAGGCTTCCCTAGGGGCCCGTGGAGTCCCGTAGATTTCCGTAGGGGCCTGTAGGGTTGTGTAAGTGCCCGCAGGGGTTGGTAGGAGCTTGTAGGGTGCCATAAGTTTCCAGAGGGTTGTGTAGGGTTCCGTAGGGGCCTGTGGTGTTCCCTAGGGGCCTATAGAGTCTCGTACCGTTCCGTAGGGGCCTGTGGTGTTCCCTAGGGGCCTGTAGAGTCTCGTACAGTTCCGTAGGGGCCTGTAGTGTTCCCTAGGGGCCTCTAGAGTCTCGTACAGTTCCGTAGGGTCCTGTAGGTTTCCATAAGCGCCCGCAGAGGTCTGAAGGGGCCCGTACTGTTCCATAAGGATCCATAGGGCTCCGTAGAGCTTCGTAGGTTCCCTAGAGGCCTGTAGAGTACCGCAGGAGCCAGTAGTGTTCTGTAGGGGCCCGTAGGGTTCCTTCCGTAGGGGCTGGCAGTGTTCCGTAGGGGCCTGTAGGGTTGTGTAAGTGCCCGCAGGAGTCTGTAGGAATCCGTGGGATTCTGTAAGGTTCTGGAGGGTTCTGCAGGGTTCCGTAGGGGCCCGTAGAGTTCCGTAGTGGCTGGTAAAGTTCCGTAGGGCCCTGTGGGGTTCTGTATGGACCTTTAGGGTTCTGTAGGGGCCTGCAGGGTTCTGTAAGTGCCCGCAGGTGTCTGTAGGGTTCCATAGGGGTCTGTAGGGTTCCGTAGGCGCCTGCAGTGTTCTGTAGGAGCCCATAGGGTTTTAGTGAGGTTCCGTTGTGTTGCTAAGGGTCTTGTAGAGTGCTGTCGGGTCCTGGAGTATTCTGTTGGGTTCCAGAGGGGCTCGTAGGGTTCCGTTGAAATCTGTAGGCTTCCCTAGGGCCCCGTGGAGTCCCGTAGATTTCCGTAGGGGCCTGTAGGGTTGTGTAAGTGCCCGCAGGGGTTGGTAGGAGCTTGTAGGGTGCCATAAGTTTCCAGAGGGTTGTGTAGGGTTCCGTAGGGGCCTGTGGTGTTCCCTAGGGGCCTATAGAGTCTCGTACCGTTCCGTAGGTGCCTGTGGTGTTCCCTAGGGGCCTGTAGAGTCTCGTACGGTTCCGTAGGGGCCTGTAGTGTTCCCTAGGGGCCTCTAGAGTCTCGTACAGTTCCGTAGGGTCCTGTAGGTTTCCATAAGCGCCCGCAGAGGTCTGAAGGGACCCGTACTGTTCCATAAGGATCCATAGGGTTCTGTAGAGCTTCGTAGGTTCCCTAGAGGCCTGTAGAGTACCGCAGGAGCCAGTAGTGTTCTGTAGGGGCCCGTAAGGTTCCTTCCGTAGGGGCTGGCAGTGTTCCGTAGGGGCCTGTAGGGTTGTGTAAGTGCCCGCAGCAGTCTGTAGGAGTCTGTGGGATTCTGTAAGGTTCTGGAGGGTTCTGCAGGGTTCTGTAGGGGCCCGTAGAGTTCCGTAGTGGCTGGTAAAGTTCCGTAGGGCCCTGTGGGGTTCTGTATGGACCTGTAGGGTTCTGTAGGGGCCTGCAGGCTTCTGTAAGTGCCCGCAAGTGTCTGTAGGGTTCCGTAGGGGTCTGTAGGGTTCCGTAGGCGCCTGCAGTGTTCTGTAGGAGCCCATAGGGTTTTAGTGAGGTTCCGTTGTGTTGCTAAGGGTCTTGTAGAGTGCTGTCGGGTCCTGGAGTATTCTGTAGGGTTCCAGAGGGGCTCGTAGGGTTCCGTTGAAATCTGTAGCCTTCCCTAGGGGCCCGTGGAGTCCCGTAGATTTCCGTAGGGGCCTGTAGGGTTGTGTAAGTGCCCGCAGGGGTTGGTAGGAGCTTGTAGGGTGCCATAAGTTTCCAGAGGGTTGTGTAGGGTTCCGTAGGGGCCTGTGGTGTTCCCTAGGGGCCTATAGAGTCTCGTACCGTTCCGTAGGGGCCTGTGGTGTTCCCTAGGGGCCTGTAGAGTCTCGTACGGTTCCGTAGGGGTCTGTAGTGTTCCCTAGGGGCCTCTAGAGTCTCGTACAGTTCCGTAGGGTCCTGTAGGTTTCCATAAGCGCCCGCAGAGGTCTGAAGGGGCCCGTACTGTTCCGTAAGGATCCATAGGGCTCCGTAGAGCTTCGTAGGTTCCCTAGAGGCCTGTAGAGTACCGCAGGAGCCAGTAGTGTTCTGTAGGGGCCCGTAGGGTTCCTTCCATAGGGGCTGGCAGTGTTCCGTAGGGTCCTCTAGGGTTGAGTAAGTGCCCGCAGGAGTCTGTAGGAATCCGTGGGATTCTGTAAGGCTCTGGAGGGTTCTGCAGGGTTCCGTAGGGGCCCATAGAGTTCCGTAGTGGCTGGTAACGTTCCGTAGGGCCCTGTACCGTTCCGTAACTGCCTGCAAGGGTCTTTAGGCTTCCGTAGGGGCTGGTAGGGTTCCATAAAGTTCCGTGGGTTCCTGCAGAGTTCTGCAAGTGCCCGCAAGGGCCTGTAGGGGCGCACAGTGTTTCTGTCAGGTTCCGTAGAGTTCCGTAGGGGCCATAGGTTTCCGTAGCGGCTGGTAGTATTCCGTAGGGGTCTGTAGGGTTCCTTAGGGGCCTGCAGTGTTCTGTAGGAGCCCATAGGGTTTTAGTGAGGTTCCGTTGTGTTGCTAAGGGTCTTGTAGAGTGCTGTCGGGTCCTGGAGTATTCTGTAGGGTTCCAGAGGGGCTCGTAGGGTTCCGTTGAAATCTGTAGGCTTCCCTAGGGGCCCATGGAGTCCCTTAGATTTCCGTAGGGGCCTGTAGGGTTGTGTAAGTGCCCGCAGGGGTTGGTAGGAGGTTGTAGGGTGCCATAAGTTTCCAGAGGGTTGTGTAGGGTTCCGTAGGGGCCTGTGGTGTTCCCTAGGGGCCTGTAGAGTCTCATACAGTTCCGTAGGGTCCTGTAGGTTTCCATAAGCGCCCGCAGAGGTCTGAAGGGGCCCGTACTGTTCCGTAAGGATCCATAGGGTTCCGTAGAGCTTCGTAGGTTCCCTAGAGGCCTGTAGAGTACCGCAGGAGCCAGTAGTGTTCTGTAGGGGCCCGTAAGGTTCCTTCCGTAGGGGCTGGCAGTGTTCCGTAGGGTCCTCTAGGGTTGTGTAAGTGCCCGCAGCAGTCTGTAGGAGTCTGTGGGATTCTGTAAGGTTCTGGAGGGTTCTGCAGGGTTCTGTAGGGGCCCGTAGAGTTCCGTAGTGGCTGGTAAAGTTCCGTAGGGCCCTGTGGGGTTCTGTATGGACCTGTAGGGTTCTGTAGGGGCCTGC
This sequence comes from Numenius arquata, assembly GCF_964106895.1. Classification (NCBI taxonomy): domain Eukaryota; kingdom Metazoa; phylum Chordata; class Aves; order Charadriiformes; family Scolopacidae; genus Numenius; species Numenius arquata. Next base: position 79,761 of record NW_027414832.1, read on the forward strand.
AGGCTTCTGTAAGTGCCCGCAGGTGTCTGTAGGGTTTTGTAGGGGTCCGTAGGCGCCTGCAGTGTTCTGTAGGAGCCCATAGGGTTTTAGTGAGGTTCCGTTGTGTTGCTAAGGGTCTTGTAGAGTGCTGTCGGGTCCTGGAGTATTCTGTAGGGTTCCAGAGTGGCTCGTAGGGTTCCGTTGAAATTTGTAGGCTTCCCTAGGGGCCCGTGGAGTCCCGTAGATTTCCGTAGGGGCCTGTAGGGTTGTGTAAGTGCCCGCAGGGGTTGGTAGGAGCTTGTAGGGTGCCATGTTTCCGGAGGGTTGTGTAGGGTTCCGTAGGGGCCTGTGGTGTTCCCTAGGGGCCTGTAGAGTCTCATACGGTTCCGTAGGGGCCTGTAGCGTTCCCTAGGGGCCTCTAGAGTCTCGTACAGTTCCGTAGGGTCCTGTAGGTTTCCATAAGCGCCCGCAGAGGTCTGAAGGGGCCCGTACTGTTCCGTAAGGATCCATAGGGTTCCGTAGAGCTTCGTAGGTTCCCTAGAGGCCTGTAGAGTACCGCAGGAGCCAGTAGTGTTCTGTAGGGGCCCGTAGGGTTCCTTCCATAGGGGCTGGCAGTGTTCCGTAGGGTCCTCTAGGGTTGAGTAAGTTCCCTGCAGGAGTCTGTAGGAATCCGTGGGATTCTGTAAGGTTCTGGAGGGTTCTGCAGGGTTCCGTAGGGGCCCGTAGAGTTCCGTAGTGGCTGGTAAAGTTCCGTAGGGCCCTGTACCGTTCCGTAACTGCCTGCAAGGGTCTTTAGGCTTCCGTAGGGGCTGGTAGGGTTCCATAAAGTTCCGTGGGTTCCTGCAGAGTTCTGCAAGTGCCCGCAAGGGCCTGTAGGGGCCCACAGTGTTTCTGTCAGGTTCCGTAGAGTTCCGTAGGGGCCATAGGTTTCCGTAGCGGCTGGTAGTATTCCGTAGGGGTCTGTAGGGTTCCGTAGGCACCTGCAGTGTTCTGTAGGAGCCCATAGGGTTTTAGTGAGGTTCCGTTGTGTTGCTAAGGGTCTTGTAGAGTGCTGTCGGGTCCTGGAGTATTCTGTAGGGTTCCAGAGGGGCTCGTAGGGTTCCGTTGAAATCTGTAGGCTTCCCTAGGGGCCCGTGGAGTCCCGTAGATTTCCGTAGGGGCCTGTAGGGTTGTGTAAGTGCCCGCAGGGGTTGGTAGGAGCTTGTAGGGTGCCATAAGTTTCCAGAGGGTTGTGTAGGGTGCCGTAGGGGCCTGTGGTGTTCCCTAGGGGCCTATAGAGTCTCGTACCGTTCCGTAGGGGCCTGTGGTGTTCCCTAGGGGCCTGTAGAGTCTCGTACAGTTCCGTAGGGGCCTGTAGTGTTCCCTAGGGGCCTCTAGAGTCTCGTACAGTTCCGTAGGGTCCTGTAGGTTTCCATAAGCGCCCGCAGAGGTCTGAAGGGATCCGTACTGTTCCATAAGGATCCATAGGGCTCCGTAGAGCTTCGTAGGTTCCCTAGAGGGCTGTAGAGTACTGCAGGAGCCAGTAGTGTTCTGTAGGGGCCCGTAGGGTTCCTTCCGTAGGGGCTGGCAGTGTTCCGTAGGGGCCTGTAGGGTTGTGTAAGTGCCCGCAGGAGTCTGTAGGAATCCGTGGGATTCTGTAAGGTTCTGGAGGGTTCTGCAGGGTTCTGTAGGGGCCCGTAGAGTTCCGTAGTGGCTGGTAAAGTTCCGTAGGGCCCTGTGGGGTTCTGTATGGACCTGTAGGGTTCTGTAGGGGCCTGCAGGCTTCTGTAAGTGCCCGCAAGTGTCTGTAGGGTTCCGTAGGGGTCTGTAGGGTTCCGTAGGCGCCTGCAGTGTTCTGTAGGAGCCCATAGGGTTTTAGTGAGGTTCCGTTGTGTTGCTAAGGGTCTTGTAGAGTGCTGTCGGGTCCTGGAGTATTCTGTAGGGTTCCAGAGGGGCTCGTAGGGTTCCGTTGAAATCTGTAGCCTTCCCTAGGGGCCCATGGAGTCCCGTAGATTTCCGTAGGGGCCTGTAGGGTTGTGTAAGTGCCCGCAGGGGTTGGTAGGAGCTTGTAGGGTGCCATAAGTTTCCAGAGGGTTGTGTAGGGTGCCGTAGGGGCCTGTGGTGTTCCCTAGGGGCCTATAGAGTCTCGTACCGTTCCGTAGGGGCCTGTGGTGTTCCCTAGGGGCCTGTAGAGTCTCGTACGGTTCCGTAGGGGCCTGTAGTGTTCCCTAGGGGCCTCTAGAGTCTCGTACAGTTCCGTAGGGTCCTGTAGGTTTCCATAAGCGCCCGCAGAGGTCTGAAGGGACCCGTACTGTTCCATAAGGATCCATAGGCCTCCGTAGAGCTTCGTAGGTTCCCTAGAGGCCTGTACAGTACCGCAGGAGCCAGTAGTGTTCTGTAGGGGCCCGTAGGGTTCCTTCCATAGGGGCTGGCAGTGTTCCGTAGGGTCCTCTAGGGTTGAGTAAGTGCCCGCAGGAGTCTGTAGGAATCCGTGGGATTCTGTAAGGCTCTGGAGGGTTCTGCAGGGTTCCGTAGGGGCCCGTAGAGTTCCGTAGTGGCTGGTAACGTTCCGTAGGGCCCTGTACCGTTCCGTAACTGCCTGCAAGGGTCTTTAGGCTTCCGTAGGGGCTGGTAGGGTTCCATAAAGTTCCGTGGGTTCCTGCAGAGTTCTGCAAGTGCCCGCAAGGGCCTGTAGGGGCGCACAGTGTTTCTGTCAGGTTCCGTAGAGTTCCGTAGGGGCCATAGGTTTCCGTAGCGGCTGGTAGTATTCCGTAGGGGTCTGTAGGGTTCCTTAGGGGCCTGCAGTGTTCTGTAGGAGCCCATAGGGTTTTAGTGAGGTTCCGTTGTGTTGCTAAGGGTCTTGTAGAGTGCTGTCGGGTCCTGGAGTATTCTGTAGGGTTCCAGAGGGGCTCGTAGGGTTCCGTTGAAATCTGTAGGCTTCCCTAGGGGCCCATGGAGTCCCGTAGATTTCCGTAGGGGCCTGTAGGGTTGTGTAAGTGCCCGCAGGGGTTGGTAGGAGGTTGTAGGGTGCCATAAGTTTCCAGAGGGTTGTGTAGGGTTCCGTAGGGGCCGGTGGTGTTCCCTAGGGGCCTGTAGAGTCTCATACGGTTCCGTAGGGGCCTGTAGCGTTCCCTAGGGGCCTCTAGAGTCTCGTACAGTTCCGTAGGGTCCTGTAGGTTTCCATAAGCGCCCGCAGAGGTCTGAAGGGGCCCGTACTGTTCCGTAAGGATCCATAGGGTTCCGTAGAGCTTCGTAGGTTCCCTAGAGGCCTGTAGAGTACCGCAGGAGCCAGTAGTGTTCTGTAGGGTCCCGTAGGGTTCCTTCCATAGGGGCTGGCAGTGTTCCGTAGGGTCCTCTAGGGTTGAGTAAGTTCCCTGCAGGAGTCTGTAGGAATCCGTGGGATTCTGTAAGGTTCTGGAGGGTTCTGCAGGGTTCCGTAGGGGCCCGTAGAGTTCCGTAGTGGCTGGTAAAGTTCCGTAGGGCCCTGTACCGTTCCGTAACTGCCTGCAAGGGTCTTTAGGCTTCCGTAGGGGCTGGTAGGGTTCCATAAAGTTCCGTGGGTTCCTGCAGAGTTCTGCAAGTGCCCGCAAGGGCCTGTAGGGGCGCACAGTGTTTCTGTCAGGTTCCGTAGAGTTCCGTAGGGGCCATAGGTTTCCGTAGCGGCTGGTAGTATTCCGTAGGGGTCTGTAGGGTTCCGTAGGCACCTGCAGTGTTCTGTAGGAGCCCATAGGGTTTTAGTGAGGTTCCGTTGTGTTGCTAAGGGTCTTGTAGAGTGCTGTCGGGTCCTGGAGTATTCTGTAGGGTTCCAGAGGGGCTCGTAGGGTTCCGTTGAAATCTGTAGGCTTCCCTAGGGGCCCGTGGAGTCCCGTAGATTTCCGTAGGGGCCTGTAGGGTTGTGTAAGTGCCCGCAGGGGTTGGTAGGAGCTTGTAGGGTGCCATAAGTTTCCAGAGGGTTGTGTAGGGTTCCGTAGGGGCCTGTGGTGTTCCCTAGGGGCCTGTAGAGTCTCGTACGGTTCTGTAGGGGCCTGTGGTGTTCCCTAGGGGCCTGTAGAGTCTCGTACAGTTCCGTAGGGGCCTGTAGTGTTCCCTAGGGGCCTCTAGAGTCTCGTACAGTTCCGTAGGGTCCTGTAGGTTTCCATAAGCGCCCGCAGAGGTCTGAAGGGACCCGTACTGTTCCATAAGGATCCATAGGGCTCCGTAGAGCTTCGTAGGTTCCCTAGAGGCCTGTAGAGTACCGCAGGAGCCAGTAGTGTTCTGTAGGGGCCCGTAAGGTTCCTTCCGTAGGGGCTGGCAGTGTTCCGTAGGGGCCTGTAGGGTTGTGTAAGTGCCCGCAGCAGTCTGTAGGAGTCTGTGGGATTCTGTAAGGTTCTGGAGGGTTCTGCAGGGTTCTGTAGGGGCCCGTAGAGTTCCGTAGTGGCTGGTAAAGTTCCGTAGGGCCCTGTGGGGTTCTGTATGGACCTGTAGGGTTCTGTAGGGGCCTGCAGGCTTCTGTAAGTGCCTGTAAGTATCTGTAGGGTTCCGTAGGGGTCTGTAGGGTTCCGTAGGCGCCTGCAGTGTTCTGTAGGAGCCCATAGGGTTTTAGTGAGGTTCCGTTGTGTTGCTAAGGGTCTTGTAGAGTGCTGTCGGGTCCTGGAGTATTCTGTAGGGTTCCAGAGGGGCTCGTAGGGTTCCGCTGAAATCTGTAGGCTTCCCTAGGGGCCCGTGGAGTCCCGTAGATTTCCGTAGGGGCCTGTAGGGTTGTGTAAGTGCCCGCAGGGGTTGGTAGGAGCTTGTAGGGTGCCATAAGTTTCCAGAGGGTTGTGTAGGGTTCCGTAGGGGCCTGTGGTGTTCCCTAGGGGCCTGTAGAGTCTCGTACAGTTCCGTAGGGTCCTGTAGGTTTCCATAAGCGCCCGCAGAGGTCTGAAGGGACCCGTACTGTTCCATAAGGATCCATAGGGTTCTGTAGAGCTTCGTAGGTTCCCTAGAGGCCTGTAGAGTACCGCAGGAGCCAGTAGTGTTCTGTAGGGGCCCGTAAGGTTCCTTCCGTAGGGGCTGGCAGTGTTCCGTAGGGGCCTGTAGGGTTGTGTAAGTGCCCGCAGCAGTCTGTAGGAGTCTGTGGGATTCTGTAAGGTTCTGGAGGGTTCTGCAGGGTTCTGTAGGGGCCCGTAGAGTTCCGTAGTGGCTGGTAAAGTTCCGTAGGGCCCTGTGGGGTTCTGTATGGACCTGTAGGGTTCCGTAGGCGCCTGTAGTGTTCTGTAGGAGCCCATAGGGTTTTAGTGAGGTTCCGTTGTGTTGCTAAGGGTCTTGTAGAGTGCTGTCGGGTCCTGGAGTATTCTGTAGGGTTCCAGAGGGGCTCGTAGGGTTCCGTTGAAATCTGTAGGCTTCCCTAGGGGCCCGTGGAGTCCCGTAGATTTCCGTAGGGGCCTGTAGGGTTGTGTAAGTGCCCGCAGGGGTTGGTAGGAGCTTGTAGGGTGCCATAAGTTTCCCGAGGGTTGTGTAGGGTTCCGTAGGGGCCTGTGGTGTTCCCTAGGGGCCTGTAGAGTCTCGTACGGTTCCGTAGGGGCCTGTGGTGTTCCCTAGGGGCCTGTAGAGTCTCGTACGGTTCCGTAGGGGCCTGTAGTGTTCCCTAGGGGCCTGTAGAGTCTCGTACAGTTCCGTAGGGTCCTGTAGGTTTCCATAAGCGCCCGCAGAGGTCTGAAGGGGCCCGTACTGTTCCGTAAGGATCCATAGGCCTCCGTAGAGCTTCGTAGGTTCCCTAGAGGGCTGTAGAGTACCGCAGGGGCCAGTAGTGTTCTGTAGGGGCCCGTAAGGTTCCTTCCGTAGGGGCTGGCAGTGTTCCGTAGGGGCCTGTAGGGTTGTGTAAGTGCCCGCAGCAGTCTGTAGGAGTCTGTGGGATTCTGTAAGGTTCTGGAGGGTTCTGCAGGGTTCTGTAGGGGCCCGTAGAGTTCCGTAGTGGCTGGTAAAGTTCCGTAGGGCCCTGTGGGGTTCTGTATGGACCTGTAGGGTTCTGTAGGGGCCTGCAGGGTTCTGTAAGTGCCCGCAAGTGTCTGTAGGGTTCCGTCGGGGTCTGTAGGGTTCCGTAGGCGCCTGCAGTGTTCTGTAGGAGCCCATAGGGTTTTAGTGAGGTTCCGTTGTGTTGCTAAGGGTCTTGTAGAGTGCTGTCGGGTCCTGGAGTATTCTGTAGGGTTCCAGAGGGGCTCGTAGGGTTCCGTTGAAATCTGTAGGCTTCCCTAGGGGCCCGTGGAGTCCCGTAGATTTCCGTAGGGGCCTGTAGGGTTGTGTAAGTGCGCGCAGGGGTTGGTAGGAGCTTGTAGGGTGCCATAAGTTTCCAGAGGGTTGTGTAGGGTTCCGTAGGGGCCTGTGGTGTTCCCTAGGGGCCTGTAGAGTCTCGTACAGTTCCGTAGGGGCCTGTGGTGTTCCCTAGGGGCCTGTAGAGTCTCGTACGTTTCCGTAGGGGCCTGTAGTGTTCCCTAGGGGCCTGTAGAGTCTCGTACAGTTCCGTAGGGTCCTGTAGGTTTCCATAAGCGCCCGCAGAGGTCTGAAGGGACCCGTACTGTTCCATAAGGATCCATAGGGTTCCGTAGAGCTTCGTAGGTTCCCTAGAGGCCTGTAGAGTACCGCAGGAGCCAGTAGTGTTCTGTAGGGGCCCGTAAGGTTCCTTCCGTAGGGGCTGGCAGTGTTCCGTAGGGGCCTGTAGGGTTGTGTAAGTGCCCGCAGCAGTCTGTAGGAGTCTGTGGGATTCTGTAAGGTTCTGGAGGGTTCTGCAGGGTTCCGTAGGGGCCCGTAGAGTTCCGTAGTGGCTGGTAAAGTTCCGTAGGGCCCTGTGGGGTTCTGTATGGACCTGTAGGGTTCTGTAGGGGCCTGCAGGGTTCTGTAAGTGCCTGCAAGTGTCTGTAGGGTTCCGTAGGGGTCTGTAGGGTTCCGTAGGCGCCTGCAGTGTTCTGTAGGAGCCCATAGGGTTTTAGTGAGGTTCCGTTGTGTTGCTAAGGGTCTTGTAGAGTGCTGTCGGGTCCTGGAGTATTCTGTAGGGTTCCAGAGGGGCTCGTAGGGTTCCGTTGAAATCTGTAGGCTTCCCTAGGGGCCCGTGGAGTCCCGTAGATTTCCGTAGGGGCCTGTAGGGTTGTGTAAGTGCGCGCAGGGGTTGGTAGGAGCTTGTAGGGTGCCATAAGTTTCCAGAAGGTTGTGTAGGGTTCCGTAGGGGCCTGTAGTGTTCCCTACGGGCCTGTAGAGTCTCGTACAGTTCCGTAGGGTCCTGTAGGTTTCCATAAGCGCCCGCAGAGGTCTGAAGGGGCCCGTACTGTTCCGTAAGGATCCATAGGGCTCCGTAGAGCTTCGTAGGTTCCCTAGAGGCCTGTAGAGTACCGCAGGAGCCAGTAGTGTTCTGTAGGGGCCCGTAGGGTTCCTTCCATAGGGGCTGGCAGTGTTCCGTAGGGTCCTCTAGGGTTGAGTAAGTGCCCGCAGGAGTCTGTAGGAATCCGTGGGATTCTGTAAGGTTCTGGAGGGTTCTGCAGGGTTCTGTAGGGGCCCATAGAGTTCCGTAGTGGCTGGTAAAGTTCCCTAGGGCCCTGTACCGTTCCGTAACTGCCTGCAAGGGTCTTTAGGCTTCCGTAGGGGCTGGTAGGGTTCCATAAAGTTCCGTGGGTTCCTGCAGAGTTCTGCAAGTGCCCGCAAGGGCCTGTAGGGGCGCACAGTGTTTCTGTCAGGTTCCGTAGAGTTCCGTAGGGGCCATAGGTTTCCGTAGCGGCTGGTAGTATTCCGTAGGGGTCTGTAGGGTTCCTTAGGCACCTGCAGTGTTCTGTAGGAGCCCATAGGGTTTTAGTGAGGTTCCGTTGTGTTGCTAAGGGTCTTGTAGAGTGCTGTCGGGTCCTGGAGTATTCTGCAGGGTTCCAGAGGGGCTCGTAGGGTTCCGTTGAAATCTGTAGGCTTCCCTAGGGGCCCGTGGAGTCCCGTAGATTTCCGTAGGGGCCTGTAGGGTTGTGTAAGTGCCCGCAGGGGTTGGTAGGAGCTTGTAGGGTGCCATAAGTTTCCAGAGGGTTGTGTAGGGTTCCGTAGGGGCCTGTGGTGTTCCCTAGGGGCCTGTAGAGTCTCGTATGGTTCCGTAGGGGCCTGTGGTGTTCCCTAGGGGCCTGTAGAGTCTCGTAGATTTCCGTAGGGGCCTGTAGTGTTCCCTAGAGGCCTCTAGAGTCTCGTACAGTTCCGTAGGGTCCTGTAGGTTTCCATAAGCGCCCGCAGAGATCTGAAGGGGCCCGTACTGTTCCGTAAGGATCCATAGGGCTCTGTAGAGCTTCGTAGGTTCCCTAGAGGGCTGTAGAGTACCGCAGGAGCCAGTAGTGTTCTGTAGGGGCCCGTAAGGTTCCTTCCGTAGGGGCTGGCAGTGTTCCGTAGGGGCCTGTAGGGTTGTGTAAGTGCCCGCAGCAGTCTGTAGGAGTCTGTGGGATTCTGTAAGGTTCTGGAGGGTTCTGCAGGGTTCTGTAGGGGCCCGTAGAGTTCCGTAGTGGCTGGTAAAGTTCCGTAGGGCCCTGTGGGGTTCTGTATGGACCTGTAGGGTTCTGTAGGGGCCTGCAGGGTTCTGTAAGTCCCCGCAGGTGTCTGTAGGGTTCCATAGGGGTCTGTAGGGTTCCGTAGGCGCCTGCAGTGTTCTGTAGGAGCCCATAGGGTTTTAGTGAGGTTCCGTTGTGTTGCTAAGGGTCTTGTAGAGTGCTGTCGGGTCCTGGAGTATTCTGTAGGGTTCCAGAGGGGCTCGTAGGGTTCCGTGGAAATCTGTAGGCTTCCCTAGGGGCCCGTGGAGTCCCGTAGATTTCCGTAGGGACCTGTAGGGTTGTGTAAGTGCCCGCAGGAGTCTGTAGGAATCCGTGGGATTCTGTAAGGTTCTGGAGGGTTCTGCAGGGTTCTGTAGGGGCCCGTAGAGTTCCGTAGTGGCTGGTAACGTTCCCTAGGGCCCTGTACCGTTCCGTAACTGCCTGCAAGGGTCTTTAGGCTTCCGTAGGGGCTGGTAGGGTTCCATAAAGTTCCGTGGGTTCCTGCAGAGTTCTGCAAGTGCCCGCAAGGGCCTGTAGGGGCCCACAGAGTTTCTGTCAGGTTCCGTAGAGTTCCGTAGGGGCCATAGGTTTCCGTAGCGGCTGGTAGTATTCCGTAGGGGTCTGTAGGGTTCCGTAGGCACCTGCAGTGTTCTGTAGGAGCCCATAGGGTTTTAGTGAGGTTCCGTTGTGTTGCTAAGGGTCTTGTAGAGTGCTGTCGGGTCCTGGAGTATTCTGTAGGGTTCCAGAGGGGCTCGTAGGGTTCCGTTGAAATCTGTAGGCTTCCCTAGGGGCCCGTGGAGTCCCGTAGATTTCCGTAGGGGCCTGTAGGGTTGTGTAAGTGCCCGCAGGGGTTGGTAGGAGCTTGTAGGGTGCCATAAGTTTCCAGAGGGTTGTGTAGGGTTCCGTAGGGGCCTGTGGTGTTCCCTAGGGGCCTATAGAGTCTCGTACCGTTCCGTAGGGGCCTGTGGTGTTCCCTAGGGGCCTGTAGAGTCTCGTACAGTTCCGTAGGGGCCTGTAGTGTTCCCTAGGGGCCTCTAGAGTCTCGTACAGTTCCGTAGGGTCCTGTAGGTTTCCATAAGCGCCCGCAGAGGTCTGAAGGGGCCCGTACTGTTCCATAAGGATCCATAGGGCTCCGTAGAGCTTCGTAGGTTCCCTAGAGGGCTGTAGAGTACTGCAGGAGCCAGTAGTGTTCTGTAGGGGCCCGTAGGGTTCCTTCCGTAGGGGCTGGCAGTGTTCCGTAGGGGCCTGTAGGGTTGTGTAAGTGCCCGCAGGAGTCTGTAGGAATCCGTGGGATTCTGTAAGGTTCTGGAGGGTTCTGCAGGGTTCCGTAGGGGCCCGTAGAGTTCCGTAGTGGCTGGTAACGTTCCGTAGGGCCCTGTACCGTTCCGTAACTGCCTGCAAGGGTCTTTAGGCTTCCGTAGGGGCTGGTAGGGTTCCATAAAGTTCCGTGGGTTCCTGCAGAGTTCTGCAAGTGCCCGCAAGGGCCTGTAGGGGCGCACAGTGTTTCTGTCAGGTTCCGTAGAGTTCCGTAGGGGCCATAGGTTTCCGTAGCGGCTGGTAGTATTCCGTAGGGGTCTGTAGGGTTCCGTAGGCACCTGCAGTGTTCTGTAGGAGCCCATAGGGTTTTAGTGAGGTTCCGTTGTGTTGCTAAGGGTCTTGTAGAGTGCTGTCGGGTCCTGGAGTATTCTGTAGGGTTCCAGAGGGGCTCGTAGGGTTCCGTTGAAATCTGTAGGCTTCCCTAGGGGCCCGTGGAGTCCCGTAGATTTCCGTAGGGGCCTGTAGGGTTGTGTAAGTGCCCGCAGGGGTTGGTAGGAGCTTGTAGGGTGCCATAAGTTTCCAGAGGGTTGTGTAGGGTTCCGTAGGGGCCTGTGGTGTTCCCTAGGGGCCTATAGAGTCTCGTACCGTTCCGTAGGGGCCTGTGGTGTTCCCTAGGGGCCTGTAGAGTCTCGTACAGTTCCGTAGGGGCCTGTAGTGTTCCCTAGGGGCCTCTAGAGTCTCGTACAGTTCCGTAGGGTCCTGTAGGTTTCCATAAGCGCCCGCAGAGGTCTGAAGGGGCCCGTACTGTTCCATAAGGATCCATAGGGCTCCGTAGAGCTTCGTAGGTTCCCTAGAGGCCTGTAGAGTACCGCAGGAGCCAGTAGTGTTCTGTAGGGGCCCGTAGGGTTCCTTCCGTAGGGGCTGGCAGTGTTCCGTAGGGGCCTGTAGGGTTGTGTAAGTGCCCGCAGGAGTCTGTAGGAATCCGTGGGATTCTGTAAGGTTCTGGAGGGTTCTGCAGGGTTCCGTAGGGGCCCGTAGAGTTCCGTAGTGGCTGGTAAAGTTCCGTAGGGCCCTGTGGGGTTCTGTATGGACCTTTAGGGTTCTGTAGGGGCCTGCAGGGTTCTGTAAGTGCCCGCAGGTGTCTGTAGGGTTCCATAGGGGTCTGTAGGGTTCCGTAGGCGCCTGCAGTGTTCTGTAGGAGCCCATAGGGTTTTAGTGAGGTTCCGTTGTGTTGCTAAGGGTCTTGTAGAGTGCTGTCGGGTCCTGGAGTATTCTGTTGGGTTCCAGAGGGGCTCGTAGGGTTCCGTTGAAATCTGTAGGCTTCCCTAGGGCCCCGTGGAGTCCCGTAGATTTCCGTAGGGGCCTGTAGGGTTGTGTAAGTGCCCGCAGGGGTTGGTAGGAGCTTGTAGGGTGCCATAAGTTTCCAGAGGGTTGTGTAGGGTTCCGTAGGGGCCTGTGGTGTTCCCTAGGGGCCTATAGAGTCTCGTACCGTTCCGTAGGTGCCTGTGGTGTTCCCTAGGGGCCTGTAGAGTCTCGTACGGTTCCGTAGGGGCCTGTAGTGTTCCCTAGGGGCCTCTAGAGTCTCGTACAGTTCCGTAGGGTCCTGTAGGTTTCCATAAGCGCCCGCAGAGGTCTGAAGGGACCCGTACTGTTCCATAAGGATCCATAGGGTTCTGTAGAGCTTCGTAGGTTCCCTAGAGGCCTGTAGAGTACCGCAGGAGCCAGTAGTGTTCTGTAGGGGCCCGTAAGGTTCCTTCCGTAGGGGCTGGCAGTGTTCCGTAGGGGCCTGTAGGGTTGTGTAAGTGCCCGCAGCAGTCTGTAGGAGTCTGTGGGATTCTGTAAGGTTCTGGAGGGTTCTGCAGGGTTCTGTAGGGGCCCGTAGAGTTCCGTAGTGGCTGGTAAAGTTCCGTAGGGCCCTGTGGGGTTCTGTATGGACCTGTAGGGTTCTGTAGGGGCCTGCAGGCTTCTGTAAGTGCCCGCAAGTGTCTGTAGGGTTCCGTAGGGGTCTGTAGGGTTCCGTAGGCGCCTGCAGTGTTCTGTAGGAGCCCATAGGGTTTTAGTGAGGTTCCGTTGTGTTGCTAAGGGTCTTGTAGAGTGCTGTCGGGTCCTGGAGTATTCTGTAGGGTTCCAGAGGGGCTCGTAGGGTTCCGTTGAAATCTGTAGCCTTCCCTAGGGGCCCGTGGAGTCCCGTAGATTTCCGTAGGGGCCTGTAGGGTTGTGTAAGTGCCCGCAGGGGTTGGTAGGAGCTTGTAGGGTGCCATAAGTTTCCAGAGGGTTGTGTAGGGTTCCGTAGGGGCCTGTGGTGTTCCCTAGGGGCCTATAGAGTCTCGTACCGTTCCGTAGGGGCCTGTGGTGTTCCCTAGGGGCCTGTAGAGTCTCGTACAGTTCCGTAGGGGCCTGTAGTGTTCCCTAGGGGCCTCTAGAGTCTCGTACAGTTCCGTAGGGTCCTGTAGGTTTCCATAAGCGCCCGCAGAGGTCTGAAGGGGCCCGTACTGTTCCATAAGGATCCATAGGGCTCCGTAGAGCTTCGTAGGTTCCCTAGAGGGCTGTAGAGTACTGCAGGAGCCAGTAGTGTTCTGTAGGGGCCCGTAGGGTTCCTTCCGTAGGGGCTGGCAGTGTTCCGTAGGGGCCTGTAGGGTTGTGTAAGTGCCCGCAGGAGTCTGTAGGAATCCGTGGGATTCTGTAAGGTTCTGGAGGGTTCTGCAGGGTTCCGTAGGGGCCCGTAGAGTTCCGTAGTGGCTGGTAACGTTCCGTAGGGCCCTGTACCGTTCCGTAACTGCCTGCAAGGGTCTTTAGGCTTCCGTAGGGGCTGGTAGGGTTCCATAAAGTTCCGTGGGTTCCTGCAGAGTTCTGCAAGTGCCCGCAAGGGCCTGTAGGGGCGCACAGTGTTTCTGTCAGGTTCCGTAGAGTTCCGTAGGGGCCATAGGTTTCCGTAGCGGCTGGTAGTATTCCGTAGGGGTCTGTAGGGTTCCGTAGGCACCTGCAGTGTTCTGTAGGAGCCCATAGGGTTTTAGTGAGGTTCCGTTGTGTTGCTAAGGGTCTTGTAGAGTGCTGTCGGGTCCTGGAGTATTCTGTAGGGTTCCAGAGGGGCTCGTAGGGTTCCGTTGAAATCTGTAGGCTTCCCTAGGGGCCCGTGGAGTCCCGTAGATTTCCGTAGGGGCCTGTAGGGTTGTGTAAGTGCCCGCAGGGGTTGGTAGGAGCTTGTAGGGTGCCATAAGTTTCCAGAGGGTTGTGTAGGGTTCCGTAGGGGCCTGTGGTGTTCCCTAGGGGCCTATAGAGTCTCGTACCGTTCCGTAGGGGCCTGTGGTGTTCCCTAGGGGCCTGTAGAGTCTCGTACAGTTCCGTAGGGGCCTGTAGTGTTCCCTAGGGGCCTCTAGAGTCTCGTACAGTTCCGTAGGGTCCTGTAGGTTTCCATAAGCGCCCGCAGAGGTCTGAAGGGGCCCGTACTGTTCCATAAGGATCCATAGGGCTCCGTAGAGCTTCGTAGGTTCCCTAGAGGCCTGTAGAGTACCGCAGGAGCCAGTAGTGTTCTGTAGGGGCCCGTAGGGTTCCTTCCGTAGGGGCTGGCAGTGTTCCGTAGGGGCCTGTAGGGTTGTGTAAGTGCCCGCAGGAGTCTGTAGGAATCCGTGGGATTCTGTAAGGTTCTGGAGGGTTCTGCAGGGTTCCGTAGGGGCCCGTAGAGTTCCGTAGTGGCTGGTAAAGTTCCGTAGGGCCCTGTGGGGTTCTGTATGGACCTTTAGGGTTCTGTAGGGGCCTGCAGGGTTCTGTAAGTGCCCGCAGGTGTCTGTAGGGTTCCATAGGGGTCTGTAGGGTTCCGTAGGCGCCTGCAGTGTTCTGTAGGAGCCCATAGGGTTTTAGTGAGGTTCCGTTGTGTTGCTAAGGGTCTTGTAGAGTGCTGTCGGGTCCTGGAGTATTCTGTTGGGTTCCAGAGGGGCTCGTAGGGTTCCGTTGAAATCTGTAGGCTTCCCTAGGGCCCCGTGGAGTCCCGTAGATTTCCGTAGGGGCCTGTAGGGTTGTGTAAGTGCCCGCAGGGGTTGGTAGGAGCTTGTAGGGTGCCATAAGTTTCCAGAGGGTTGTGTAGGGTTCCGTAGGGGCCTGTGGTGTTCCCTAGGGGCCTATAGAGTCTCGTACCGTTCCGTAGGTGCCTGTGGTGTTCCCTAGGGGCCTGTAGAGTCTCGTACGGTTCCGTAGGGGCCTGTAGTGTTCCCTAGGGGCCTCTAGAGTCTCGTACAGTTCCGTAGGGTCCTGTAGGTTTCCATAAGCGCCCGCAGAGGTCTGAAGGGACCCGTACTGTTCCATAAGGATCCATAGGGTTCTGTAGAGCTTCGTAGGTTCCCTAGAGGCCTGTAGAGTACCGCAGGAGCCAGTAGTGTTCTGTAGGGGCCCGTAAGGTTCCTTCCGTAGGGGCTGGCAGTGTTCCGTAGGGGCCTGTAGGGTTGTGTAAGTGCCCGCAGCAGTCTGTAGGAGTCTGTGGGATTCTGTAAGGTTCTGGAGGGTTCTGCAGGGTTCTGTAGGGGCCCGTAGAGTTCCGTAGTGGCTGGTAAAGTTCCGTAGGGCCCTGTGGGGTTCTGTATGGACCTGTAGGGTTCTGTAGGGGCCTGCAGGCTTCTGTAAGTGCCCGCAAGTGTCTGTAGGGTTCCGTAGGGGTCTGTAGGGTTCCGTAGGCGCCTGCAGTGTTCTGTAGGAGCCCATAGGGTTTTAGTGAGGTTCCGTTGTGTTGCTAAGGGTCTTGTAGAGTGCTGTCGGGTCCTGGAGTATTCTGTAGGGTTCCAGAGGGGCTCGTAGGGTTCCGTTGAAATCTGTAGCCTTCCCTAGGGGCCCGTGGAGTCCCGTAGATTTCCGTAGGGGCCTGTAGGGTTGTGTAAGTGCCCGCAGGGGTTGGTAGGAGCTTGTAGGGTGCCATAAGTTTCCAGAGGGTTGTGTAGGGTTCCGTAGGGGCCTGTGGTGTTCCCTAGGGGCCTATAGAGTCTCGTACCGTTCCGTAGGGGCCTGTGGTGTTCCCTAGGGGCCTGTAGAGTCTCGTACGGTTCCGTAGGGGTCTGTAGTGTTCCCTAGGGGCCTCTAGAGTCTCGTACAGTTCCGTAGGGTCCTGTAGGTTTCCATAAGCGCCCGCAGAGGTCTGAAGGGGCCCGTACTGTTCCGTAAGGATCCATAGGGCTCCGTAGAGCTTCGTAGGTTCCCTAGAGGCCTGTAGAGTACCGCAGGAGCCAGTAGTGTTCTGTAGGGGCCCGTAGGGTTCCTTCCATAGGGGCTGGCAGTGTTCCGTAGGGTCCTCTAGGGTTGAGTAAGTGCCCGCAGGAGTCTGTAGGAATCCGTGGGATTCTGTAAGGCTCTGGAGGGTTCTGCAGGGTTCCGTAGGGGCCCATAGAGTTCCGTAGTGGCTGGTAACGTTCCGTAGGGCCCTGTACCGTTCCGTAACTGCCTGCAAGGGTCTTTAGGCTTCCGTAGGGGCTGGTAGGGTTCCATAAAGTTCCGTGGGTTCCTGCAGAGTTCTGCAAGTGCCCGCAAGGGCCTGTAGGGGCGCACAGTGTTTCTGTCAGGTTCCGTAGAGTTCCGTAGGGGCCATAGGTTTCCGTAGCGGCTGGTAGTATTCCGTAGGGGTCTGTAGGGTTCCTTAGGGGCCTGCAGTGTTCTGTAGGAGCCCATAGGGTTTTAGTGAGGTTCCGTTGTGTTGCTAAGGGTCTTGTAGAGTGCTGTCGGGTCCTGGAGTATTCTGTAGGGTTCCAGAGGGGCTCGTAGGGTTCCGTTGAAATCTGTAGGCTTCCCTAGGGGCCCATGGAGTCCCTTAGATTTCCGTAGGGGCCTGTAGGGTTGTGTAAGTGCCCGCAGGGGTTGGTAGGAGGTTGTAGGGTGCCATAAGTTTCCAGAGGGTTGTGTAGGGTTCCGTAGGGGCCTGTGGTGTTCCCTAGGGGCCTGTAGAGTCTCATACAGTTCCGTAGGGTCCTGTAGGTTTCCATAAGCGCCCGCAGAGGTCTGAAGGGGCCCGTACTGTTCCGTAAGGATCCATAGGGTTCCGTAGAGCTTCGTAGGTTCCCTAGAGGCCTGTAGAGTACCGCAGGAGCCAGTAGTGTTCTGTAGGGGCCCGTAAGGTTCCTTCCGTAGGGGCTGGCAGTGTTCCGTAGGGTCCTCTAGGGTTGTGTAAGTGCCCGCAGCAGTCTGTAGGAGTCTGTGGGATTCTGTAAGGTTCTGGAGGGTTCTGCAGGGTTCTGTAGGGGCCCGTAGAGTTCCGTAGTGGCTGGTAAAGTTCCGTAGGGCCCTGTGGGGTTCTGTATGGACCTGTAGGGTTCTGTAGGGGCCTGCAGGCTTCTGTAAGTGCCCGCAGGTGTCTGTAGGGTTTTGTAGGGGTCCGTAGGCGCCTGCAGTGTTCTGTAGGAGCCCATAGGGTTTTAGTGAGGTTCCGTTGTGTTGCTAAGGGTCTTGTAGAGTGCTGTCGGGTCCTGGAGTATTCTGTAGGGTTCCAGAGTGGCTCGTAGGGTTCCGTTGAAATTTGTAGGCTTCCCTAGGGGCCCGTGGAGTCCCGTAGATTTCCGTAGGGGCCTGTAGGGTTGTGTAAGTGCCCGCAGGGGTTGGTAGGAGCTTGTAGGGTGCCATGTTTCCGGAGGGTTGTGTAGGGTTCCGTAGGGGCCTGTGGTGTTCCCTAGGGGCCTGTAGAGTCTCATACGGTTCCGTAGGGGCCTGTAGCGTTCCCTAGGGGCCTCTAGAGTCTCGTACAGTTCCGTAGGGTCCTGTAGGTTTCCATAAGCGCCCGCAGAGGTCTGAAGGGGCCCGTACTGTTCCGTAAGGATCCATAGGGTTCCGTAGAGCTTCGTAGGTTCCCTAGAGGCCTGTAGAGTACCGCAGGAGCCAGTAGTGTTCTGTAGGGGCCCGTAGGGTTCCTTCCATAGGGGCTGGCAGTGTTCCGTAGGGTCCTCTAGGGTTGAGTAAGTTCCCTGCAGGAGTCTGTAGGAATCCGTGGGATTCTGTAAGGTTCTGGAGGGTTCTGCAGGGTTCCGTAGGGGCCCGTAGAGTTCCGTAGTGGCTGGTAAAGTTCCGTAGGGCCCTGTACCGTTCCGTAACTGCCTGCAAGGGTCTTTAGGCTTCCGTAGGGGCTGGTAGGGTTCCATAAAGTTCCGTGGGTTCCTGCAGAGTTCTGCAAGTGCCCGCAAGGGCCTGTAGGGGCCCACAGTGTTTCTGTCAGGTTCCGTAGAGTTCCGTAGGGGCCATAGGTTTCCGTAGCGGCTGGTAGTATTCCGTAGGGGTCTGTAGGGTTCCGTAGGCACCTGCAGTGTTCTGTAGGAGCCCATAGGGTTTTAGTGAGGTTCCGTTGTGTTGCTAAGGGTCTTGTAGAGTGCTGTCGGGTCCTGGAGTATTCTGTAGGGTTCCAGAGGGGCTCGTAGGGTTCCGTTGAAATCTGTAGGCTTCCCTAGGGGCCCGTGGAGTCCCGTAGATTTCCGTAGGGGCCTGTAGGGTTGTGTAAGTGCCCGCAGGGGTTGGTAGGAGCTTGTAGGGTGCCATAAGTTTCCAGAGGGTTGTGTAGGGTGCCGTAGGGGCCTGTGGTGTTCCCTAGGGGCCTATAGAGTCTCGTACCGTTCCGTAGGGGCCTGTGGTGTTCCCTAGGGGCCTGTAGAGTCTCGTACAGTTCCGTAGGGGCCTGTAGTGTTCCCTAGGGGCCTCTAGAGTCTCGTACAGTTCCGTAGGGTCCTGTAGGTTTCCATAAGCGCCCGCAGAGGTCTGAAGGGATCCGTACTGTTCCATAAGGATCCATAGGGCTCCGTAGAGCTTCGTAGGTTCCCTAGAGGGCTGTAGAGTACTGCAGGAGCCAGTAGTGTTCTGTAGGGGCCCGTAGGGTTCCTTCCGTAGGGGCTGGCAGTGTTCCGTAGGGGCCTGTAGGGTTGTGTAAGTGCCCGCAGGAGTCTGTAGGAATCCGTGGGATTCTGTAAGGTTCTGGAGGGTTCTGCAGGGTTCTGTAGGGGCCCGTAGAGTTCCGTAGTGGCTGGTAAAGTTCCGTAGGGCCCTGTGGGGTTCTGTATGGACCTGTAGGGTTCTGTAGGGGCCTGCAGGCTTCTGTAAGTGCTCGCAAGTGTCTGTAGGGTTCCGTAGGGGTCTGTAGGGTTCCGTAGGCGCCTGCAGTGTTCTGTAGGAGCCCATAGGGTTTTAGTGAGGTTCCGTTGTGTTGCTAAGGGTCTTGTAGAGTGCTGTCGGGTCCTGGAGTATTCTGTAGGGTTCCAGAGGGGCTCGTAGGGTTCCGTTGAAATCTGTAGCCTTCCCTAGGGGCCCATGGAGTCCCGTAGATTTCCGTAGGGGCCTGTAGGGTTGTGTAAGTGCCCGCAGGGGTTGGTAGGAGCTTGTAGGGTGCCATAAGTTTCCAGAGGGTTGTGTAGGGTGCCGTAGGGGCCTGTGGTGTTCCCTAGGGGCCTATAGAGTCTCGTACCGTTCCGTAGGGGCCTGTGGTGTTCCCTAGGGGCCTGTAGAGTCTCGTACGGTTCCGTAGGGGCCTGTAGTGTTCCCTAGGGGCCTCTAGAGTCTCGTACAGTTCCGTAGGGTCCTGTAGGTTTCCATAAGCGCCCGCAGAGGTCTGAAGGGACCCGTACTGTTCCATAAGGATCCATAGGCCTCCGTAGAGCTTCGTAGGTTCCCTAGAGGCCTGTACAGTACCGCAGGAG
Organism: Numenius arquata; assembly: GCF_964106895.1. NCBI lineage: Eukaryota > Metazoa > Chordata > Aves > Charadriiformes > Scolopacidae > Numenius > Numenius arquata. The sequence continues at coordinate 98,116 of NW_027414832.1, forward strand.
CCAGTAGTGTTCTGTAGGGGCCCGTAGGGTTCCTTCCATAGGGGCTGGCAGTGTTCCGTAGGGTCCTCTAGGGTTGAGTAAGTGCCCGCAGGAGTCTGTAGGAATCCGTGGGATTCTGTAAGGCTCTGGAGGGTTCTGCAGGGTTCCGTAGGGGCCCGTAGAGTTCCGTAGTGGCTGGTAACGTTCCGTAGGGCCCTGTACCGTTCCGTAACTGCCTGCAAGGGTCTTTAGGCTTCCGTAGGGGCTGGTAGGGTTCCATAAAGTTCCGTGGGTTCCTGCAGAGTTCTGCAAGTGCCCGCAAGGGCCTGTAGGGGCGCACAGTGTTTCTGTCAGGTTCCGTAGAGTTCCGTAGGGGCCATAGGTTTCCGTAGCGGCTGGTAGTATTCCGTAGGGGTCTGTAGGGTTCCTTAGGGGCCTGCAGTGTTCTGTAGGAGCCCATAGGGTTTTAGTGAGGTTCCGTTGTGTTGCTAAGGGTCTTGTAGAGTGCTGTCGGGTCCTGGAGTATTCTGTAGGGTTCCAGAGGGGCTCGTAGGGTTCCGTTGAAATCTGTAGGCTTCCCTAGGGGCCCATGGAGTCCCGTAGATTTCCGTAGGGGCCTGTAGGGTTGTGTAAGTGCCCGCAGGGGTTGGTAGGAGGTTGTAGGGTGCCATAAGTTTCCAGAGGGTTGTGTAGGGTTCCGTAGGGGGCCGGTGGTGTTCCCTAGGGGCCTGTAGAGTCTCATACGGTTCCGTAGGGGCCTGTAGCGTTCCCTAGGGGCCTCTAGAGTCTCGTACAGTTCCGTAGGGTCCTGTAGGTTTCCATAAGCGCCCGCAGAGGTCTGAAGGGGCCCGTACTGTTCCGTAAGGATCCATAGGGTTCCGTAGAGCTTCGTAGGTTCCCTAGAGGCCTGTAGAGTACCGCAGGAGCCAGTAGTGTTCTGTAGGGTCCCGTAGGGTTCCTTCCATAGGGGCTGGCAGTGTTCCGTAGGGTCCTCTAGGGTTGAGTAAGTTCCCTGCAGGAGTCTGTAGGAATCCGTGGGATTCTGTAAGGTTCTGGAGGGTTCTGCAGGGTTCCGTAGGGGCCCGTAGAGTTCCGTAGTGGCTGGTAAAGTTCCGTAGGGCCCTGTACCGTTCCGTAACTGCCTGCAAGGGTCTTTAGGCTTCCGTAGGGGCTGGTAGGGTTCCATAAAGTTCCGTGGGTTCCTGCAGAGTTCTGCAAGTGCCCGCAAGGGCCTGTAGGGGCCCACAGTGTTTCTGTCAGGTTCCGTAGAGTTCCGTAGGGGCCATAGGTTTCCGTAGCGGCTGGTAGTATTCCGTAGGGGTCTGTAGGGTTCCGTAGGCACCTGCAGTGTTCTGTAGGAGCCCATAGGGTTTTAGTGAGGTTCCGTTGTGTTGCTAAGGGTCTTGTAGAGTGCTGTCGGGTCCTGGAGTATTCTGTAGGGTTCCAGAGG